>NW_010240741.1:0-5941 GCF_000690775.1 Eurypyga helias | reverse complement strand
TGGGAGAGTTGGGGTGTTCAGCTTGAAGAAATGTCTCCGAGGGAGAAGTGGGTGCAGCAGCTTTGGGGCTGGCTCTCAAAGCCTCAACTCAATTGTGCGCTTACGAAACCCTCTCTGGGTTTTCAAATCTGTGTTTTGGTCACCCACATCCACCCAGCCCCTTCAGGCACCTTCCCCACCAAGACCCAGGCTTGGGACCCCAAGTGACCAAGGGCTTGGGAGAGACCAGCACTGCCCTCCCCTTTGCTTCCCCAGGGTTATTTGCACTGCTGCTGTCTGGGAGAAAACTCTGGGAGAGGAAAAGACACATGGAAAAGCATCACTTGCAAGAGAAGGCGGGAGAAGGCAGGCTGGGGTCAGCCTCTAGTAGGACCCTGTTTAAATCAGCATCGTGTGCGTAGATGAACTGTTGCACATGGAGGGGTTTTCTCCATCCCTTGGATGCTCTGCTGTAGGATGTTCGGAGCTGCTGCCTGCCAGGATTGCGAGGAGCCCCCTCCGCGTTTGCAAACTTGTTTCAAAAATGTTTTAAAATTTCCAAGGAAACAGATTTCCAGACAGAAACTGGATGCTGGGATGGATCTGGATCTTTTATTCCAGCCGTGATAAAAAAAGATGACCTGTCTCACCACGGAGAGGAAAGTTTGTCTCTAAAGGAAAAGTCAAAATGTGCAAGGAGTTCCTGAAAAACACCCCAGTCTTGATGAAACCATCGCTTTCTGCCAGGAAAACTGCTTTATAACTTAATACCGCCCCATGGGATATGGGATGTGGCACACATCACCCATCACAGCCATGCCAAGGAGGAGTCACGGCGGCGAGCCGACCGTCCGGTACCAGGACCTTGCTACTCCGAAGGCGCGCTGGCAGATTACCCCACTTCCCCCAAGTTTACCTTGGCTCCAGAAGACCCTTCCAAGCAATTCCTGTGTTTCTGGGCTGACATTTAAAATGTTGGCTTCCATCCATCCAGTGCGTTGCTTGTCATGAACTTGTTTCGAGCCTGACCCAGCGTGGGCAGATTGCAAGAGTCATATTTTGTCCATAAACACTTGCGTTCTGGACCTCCTCCTCGTCGGAGACTTACCCCGGGAGGGCTTTGAACAAGAGGGACTTTTTCCAGTTTTCAGGACTTGCAATGACTTCATCGTGTTTTCTCAGTGCAGATCAGAAGTGTAATGGCCAAGAAAAAGAAAAAAAAATTATTAATCCAGATATTACGGTTTTGGGGAATGTAAAAAAGCAGTGATCTGGGAAAAACAAGGTATAAGAAGACACGAGGACATCTGTTCAATGCCACGAGCATAAAATAACCCCCACAAACAAACAGAAAACATGAGGAATTCCCACTGCTACTCACAGAATTTTTTATTATACTTTCTTTTTCTTTTTAAGACTAATATTTTGATGTTAAGAACTCTGCCACGAGAACAAGGCAGCCTGCTCCATGCCCAGGAGCAACCAACCGGGCTTTGGACGTGCTCCCTTGGAATGAACCGGCGACAGGGTTTTGAGAGCTGCCAAACAAACCCCCTTGGCTCTGTTGGGTCCCCCCCGCCCACGGGCAAAAGGCAGGAATGGAGCTGCAATGTAATGGGTTGTATCTGCAACAGGGTGAGCTGCATCCAGGTGGGATTTTGGGCTGGAAACTTGGGATTTGCATAGTTTGCTCGCAATAGGCAGGAAGTGATCGCCTGCCTGGGACCAGCGCGTGGGGCTTTCATCCCAGCGAAGTGGGGCTGAACGATGCTTCTGCTCAGGCTGGAGACATGGCAAACGGCCTCAGAAGGCTACGAGAAGCCAACGGGGGCTACGCTCAGCTGCTGAACGATGCTTCTGCTCAGGCTGGAGACATGGCAAACGGCCTCAGAAGGCTACGAGAAGCCAACGGGGGCTGTGCAACGCTAAGCTCAGCCCCAGAAGGCGTTGCTTTGCTACTCTCTCTTCATTCCGATGCTCCTGAGTGACAGCAGAGTAGGAGCAAGGACAGCTTTCCTCTCCCCAGTCATCTCTGTGCCATCTATCTCCCAACAGTTCGGTTTAATTATGCAATTACAGTGTGTACAAAGCTTTCTGTGAGCTTTAGTGGATAATTAAAACAGATGGTAAGCTTAATGGGACCAAGTCCTTTTTCTTCTTTTAATTAATGTGTTAACAGTTTATGGGCCAGCCTGTGGAAATCTGTTACATCGCAGCTCTGGGGGTCTACAAGCCATCCTCGTGTATATGGCCCTGCCACACACCTAGACACATGTCCATGGAGATGCTGTCCCAAACACGGAAGTTGTGGATGCCCCATCCCTGGAAGTGTCCAAGGCCAGGCTGGATGAGGCTTGGAGCAACCTGGTCTAGTGGAAGGTGTCCCTGCCCATGGCAGGGAGTGGGACTGGGTGGGCTTTAAGGTGCCTTCCAGCCCAAACCATTCCATGATTCTGTGAACACAGTGCTGGTCTCAAGCGTGCGTGACCTCCATGGTAAGACACGAGCACCCTTGAGGCGAGGCTGGATGGATGCACATCATCCAGGTGCTCTCCAACCTCTCGCAGGAGCAGGACACCCAAGCGCCCTTGAGGAAGACGTTCATCTCAAACCTCTGCGCTGTGTCGACCACACACGAGTCCCGGGGTACAATCCCCTCCAACTCCAACCTATGGGCAGAAAGGGGGATGCTCTTGGGGTCGAGGTGGGTGAACCAGCCGTGGTTGGGCGCAGCAAAGGGGCTCAGCAAGGCGGTGATGAGGGGCAGCCCGCCGAGGTGGAAAAGCAGGGAGAGGATGAGGCAAGGTAGGTTTTGTCAGAGGCTGACACAACCCACCAGCATCCCACCAGATGCTTTTGGTGGCCTCCGAGGCCAAGCAAAGCTGCAAATCTCATGTTTCCTGGAGGAGCTGCCCCACTGGCAAGTTCCAGGTGTCAGGATGGATGTGGAGCAGGGTGGGAGCAGATGGGACCCCAAAACCAGGGTTACACTGGTAGGCCCAGGAGGGAATCATAGACTGGTTTGGGTTGGAAGGGACCTTAAAGATCATCCAGTCCCACCCCCTGCCATGGGCAGGGACACCTTCCACTAGACCAGGTTGCTCCAAGCCTCATCCAGCCTGGCCTTGGACACTTCCAGGGATGGGGCATCCACAGCTTCTCTGGGCAACCTGTCCCAGTGCCTCCCCACCCTCTCTGTGAAGCATTCCTTCCTGACATCTAATCTAAACCTCCCTGATTTCAATTTAAACCCATTACCCCTTGTCCTGTCACTACAGGCCCTTGTAAAAAGTCCCCCCCAGCTTCCTTGTAGCCCCTTCAGGCACTGGAAGGCTGCAATAAGGTCTCCCCGGAGCCTTCCCTTCTCCAGGCTGAACAAGCCCAATTCCCTCAGCCTTTCAGGAGGGCTACGCCCGGCCCGTGCCGACGCAGGATGAGGCAGGCACCCAACGATGCCAGCAGGAGCCCTGTTCGCAGCACCCAAAAGCAGAGGAGTCCCGAAACAGCACGTGTTTAACTCGCTGAGCTCCCCACCACAGGACGCTGTGGATGCTAATGGTTCTTGTGGGTTCAAGAGGATGCTGGAGGAGTTCATGGGATAGAAACCCGCTGGGTTGACAAATTCACAGGATCCCCATCAGGAAGCCCTTGAACGGGCCACGTAAGATGAAGTATCCATTGTTGAATAGCTCTCACGAGCCTTTGGCAGCGGGACAGGCCGGGAGGAGTAACTTCAGCGGGGCAATGCACTGCTGCTGTAGCCAAAAGTGCAAAGCCTGGGAGAAGCGAGCATTTGGGGAGCTGCTGCCGAGCCGGTGGGTTGCTGGCAGGCTCGTTACAGAAGTGGCTAGCCTGATGAACCGATAATTTTGTTGTAAAGCGGGCCTGGTTATAGTAACAAACAAGGCACGGGGCATAAATGTGGGGGAATTCCATCCAGCCCACCGTCGGACTGGGGATAAATCACAGCCGAGGCACTGGCTGCGCTCCGTGCTCAGTTGGGCCGTTGGGATTCACTTTTTGAAAGAACAGCAGTTTTGTGGGAATAATCCCTGAACAAAAAGGGCGATTTGATGCCATTTAATAAGAAAACCTCGCTGCAGAGGTTTGCTTTGCCTCAGCCCTGCTGCTTCTCCAGGCAGTGGGATGCTGAGCCACCCACCCCAGCGTGGGGAAGGGGCTGTATCACCCTCCATGCAGCACATGAAGCTCTCGCTGCTGAAAGCGTGGCTGGAGGATGAGAGTGGCCGGTCCAAGCGAGCTGGGAAGCTGAAATGATAATTCCCTGGTCAAGGGGAAAACCAGTATGTTATTTCTGAGCGCTCCATCTTTTTAATGTGGATTCTAACAGGCTTTTTATCAGACTGGACTGTGAAGTGGCTCTGCAGCCTCACAGAGAGATACAGAGGGGCAGGGTGCTGTGAAAACTTAATGAGGAACCCTGTTCAAGGGTGCATCCCCCAGGCGTGGAGGGCAGACGAGGCTGGAGGGGATGGGGGTGAGGCTGGCGTGGGCTTCCCCGCACATCTGCAGCCCAGCTGCTGGGCTACGGCTCGGCATTGCTCAGCTTTTCCAGCCCTGGCTTTAAAGGGACATCGAAAAATGTCGATGGCAGGGACAGGGACACCTCGGTGAGGAAAGCGCAGCTCAGCACCCACATCCCGGCACCAGGAGCAGCTCTGCTTGGCACCGGAGGCGTTTGGAGACTAGGGGAATGGATTTGGAGGGAACCATCCACCCCTCTCCGGGCCAGACCGCAGGGATGTATTCACCCCAGTGAGGGTCACGCAGTCGGGCCAGCATCAATCACCTTAAGCTGAGCCCTGTCCCAGGGCCTAGCTGCCCCAGCTCCCCCCCATGCCCCTCTCCGGCTGTGGCTCGCCGGAGGACCACACGCTTCCCAGACCTTCCATTGCATAAGGAGTTGGTTGCTACAACAGAAATTGCAAAAACCATGGAAACAGCTCGTCTCAGCCAAACCCAAACTTAACTGTATACACAGCATAAAATTTAGTTACTTTAAACTTGCATTTTTTGGCACAACACTCCCGGCCACATCCTGAGCCCGAATGGATTGAATTACCGAGCGCAAAATAAATTCCATCTGAGCGGGCTGCGGCCGTTGTCTCCCTGAACAAAGGCCGAGGTGTTTGCTTTGCCTTTTTTTGTCTTCTGCAAGAAAACGAGCTAATTTTGTCCACACGGAGGAAGAGAGGCCGGGGTGCTGGGGAGAACCGCATTAGCCACGACACCCGGTCGTCGGTCACCTTCTCTGCAGCTCCAAGCCAGGGACTGAAGGTGCAGAGCCGGAACGGAGCCGGAGCAGAGCCGAAGGAGAGAGCACCACGCCATCGCCTCTGAATCCATCCCGAGGGCCACGATGTTGCTATGTCCAGCATCCCCCTGGCAGATGTCATCTGGCGTGGCAGTGTCGCCTACTTTTGTCCCAGGTCCCCCTCCACCCCCTTCAGAGCAGGGACCATGCGCCAGGCGCTGCACAAGGAGGGAAGGACTCCTCGTCTTTGGGAGGGTGGGAGCAGGGGAGGGGGCTGCCTGTGGGCTCTATTCTATCCTTAAATTGGGCAGGAGAGGGAGAGGGAAGGAGGAGGGAGAGGGAAGTAGAAAGTGGTGGCAGGAGAGCTGGAGGGGAGTTGCAAGCACCAGCATCCTCTGCCCGTTGAGGGGGTGTCTCTGAGTCCCCACCCCCCAAGCCACAGTGCACAAAACGGAGGCACGGAGAAGAAAATGCACCCAGCAGCCCCAGCACCGCCCAAGCCTGGGGGTGTCGTGGTGAGGCAGGAGGGGTTTGCCTGATCAGGCGGCACGCCTCAGCTCCAGCAGACCACCGTGGCTTGGGGAGGGGGTCCACCTGAGCGAAGAAGGCACTCCCCAGCTGCATCCCACCGATTCCCAGATAAACTCCATCTGAGGGGGGGTCAGCAGCCAGACCCGCAACACCACA
>NW_010240740.1:28417-105578 GCF_000690775.1 Eurypyga helias | reverse complement strand
AGGGGGGAGGATGGGGAGGGGGGGGAAACAAGAGTTACAGAGCCAAGAAAATAGTAGCGGATGGCTGAATTAACTAGAGAGAAAAAGCCCAGGATATATAAAACATGGACACTGAAAAATAAAATAAGGGAGGGGGGATGGTACAGCAAGTAAAACATGGCAAAATTTACATATGGATGAAACGTAAAATCGGAAATAAAAAATAAATCATGCCAAAAAGCAGTTCAAGGCAGAACCACACTGAAACAAACATTTGCGTATGGTCTTCATGTACTATAGATAATATATCAGAATTTCTTTTTTTTTTAATCAACCATTAGACTTTTTTTTTGCACTCCTAAAATTCTACTTTGTCTTGTATACAGATTCCAATAAGAACACTGCACAATTAGCACAAGGGGTCCACGGAAAATTGTCCTTGCTTGCCAGCGATCCTGCCCACAACACAAAAAAAAGAGAAAAAAAAAAGGAAAAACAAAATAAGGAAAGGGTCTGCCGCATGGTACTGTGCCAGTTCCATCTGCTTTTGCCAGCTTGAAAAGTAGGAAACCCAAATTCCCTTCCAGGAGCGTGTCTCTCTCTTTCCTTGATGAACTGTCCCTTGTGTTTGGACAAAAAAATTCAGTCTCTATTTTTTTTTTTGTTCAACACAAGCATCCTTCTTCCCGTTCCCATGCCATTTCCATTCTGTCTCCAGAGTTGCGAGTTGGTTGTTTTTGGGTTGGTTTTTTTTGTTTGTTTTGTGTTTTTTTGTTTGTTTGCTTTTTTTTTAACCTTCCTCCCCCCAACATCCACTAAGACCTGCCTCCAAGTTCTTGCATAGTTGAAGTAAATATGCCGTACTGAGCTTTCTGAGTGTGAATTGCTGACTGTGACAAGAGTATGAGTTGTAACCATGTTAACAAATAACCAGAGTGGTTCTAGAAACCATTTTTATAAAGTCTACCTATGTTAAGAATTTAATATTGGTGTACATTTATATTAACAGAATATTTACAGTTTGTTTTCTTTTTTTTTTGTTTAAAACAAGAAGTCAAAAAAAATTCCTCTTAAATTTCTGCATAATATAATAAGGCAAAAAACAAACAGTTTTGTACATTATTATTATTATTAATATTTTAATATATATCTGTAACTTCGGTTCCAAAGTACCAAGGTAAGTGATCAATTGGCCTCAGAAGGGAACCTCACAGTGGACTGTAAAACTACAGTATTTCCATAAATAATACTTTTAAGAAACCCTGGGTATTTTTTTCTTAAGGATCTGAGGCCTTTAAAATGCAAATTTAACTAAAAACAAAAGCAAAATTTCTTCTTTTTTTTAAGTGAATAAAGAGCACAAAATTAAAAAAAATACAAATCCATTAAAAATGCTTCTCACATTTGGGAAAAAATGTACAAACTTGATATTTTTAACTTTTTTTTTTTTTTTAGCACAGAAACAAAAACCAAAACCAAAAATCAATACCTATATATTAAATTCCCATTCTCAGCAACCTTCTTGTTGGAAAGTCTGCATCCCCGACCCCGTTATTTATGGAAATGTGCTTAACTTCTACAAATTTTACATTAAAAAAAAAAAGTTTACAGCAGTGCATTTTGTAAAAGGTTTGTTTTTTGTTTCTTTTTTTTTTCTGTTTTCCTGTTTGTTATTTTTTTGTCGTTGTTGGTTGGTTGTTTTATGTACAGGCAAGTTTAAAATTCAATGTTGGGGACTATCGTGCCTCTACTTCTTTGGGGTTCCTAGAGGGGGAATAGTCCCTGGACTCTGAGTTTGTGAGTGGAGTAGTCCTGCGTGGGGAGGCAGGTCTGGTGCTGCTCGCGGGTACGAGGGGCGGTGGGGCGCTCAGCGCTGCAGTTGGCGGGTTCCTGTTCAAGATCCCGTTGTGCATGGCAGTGGATGGACTCAGTCTGGGGTAATGCATCCCGCTTAGATGAGGCATGAAGGATGGCACGTGTGCCAGGTGACTTTCGATGGGGGACGAGTGCAAGTGGTGCATTCTGGCACGCTCAAGTTCTTCCCGTAAGTGCAAGCGCTCTCTTTCCTCCACTTGCCGCAACCGCTCCTGCTCTCGGCGGGCTTCAAGAAGGTTCTCGTGGTTATAGTCGTGTGGCTCCCTGTCTCTATAAGAACGCTCGTGGTCGTAAAATCCAGAGGTGGTAGGGAACCTATGGATGGGATCCGTTCGGAGCTGGAAGTCCATTCGACGGTGCAGGTCTAAGCTCCGGTAGGCATCTCGCAATGGGTCCCTCATGGGGTCCCAAGAAAATCCGGGATGTGGCAGCCTCTCTCTACCTGACAAAGGATTCATGCCTATGAGCGGGGTCATCATCCTGCTGCGGTCCAGCACATTCATGTTGTTCATCTGGTGCACGCTGCCCATGGAGAGGGGCATGGAGGCAGCCATCGAGTGAGGCAATGATAATCCATGCAAAGTGGGCGGTGGGGGATGCTCCACTGATCGGGAGTGCTGCGACGGCTCAGACCCTACCACCAGCACATCACTGTCTTCCTTCCTCTCCTCCTTGACTTTGATGTCATTCTTAATCTTCTGGAGATCGCTGGGAAGCTCTGTCTTTCTCTCCATGTCCTTGCTCATCAGGTTGGTAAGCTTCAAGCTCTCACTTAGTGCAGGTTTGCTGTACGGGGATACGGACTGGATTACTGGCTTGGTGTTGTCCTCAGGGGGTCTCTTATCATGGCTTGGCGTTTCCTTCACCGGAGAACGGCTCTCCTTAATCTTGTGTTCTGCGATGGGCGGCTCTCTCAGCCGGTCAGGGTGCTCTCGCTCGGGTTCTTTGGACCTTTCCCTTTCCCCGAGGCTGACCTGCCGGATGGGATCGCTGGAGGTCTGGCTGTTGCTGCGGATGAGATTGCTTATCTGATGTGTCACTGGAGCCGATGCCGGGGAGGATCTGTTTGAATGTCTGTTTTTATCCATGAGGTCTCTGTAAAAAGAGAGAAGGGACATGCTTGGTTTTGTGTGACCAAACACATATGCGATGCTGGACATGCACGGTGCCGTGTCCAGCTGTGTAATTCCAGGAGGCTCAGAAAGCACCTGAAAAGCTCTGCTAGCACCAGCTATAGCTGTGATGCGACTCTACAGGAGACGTGCCACCTTCCTTCACAGACTATACAGAAAAACGCTGAATGTCCGCAAAGTTGGGGACTAAATTGGGGATGCATTTGAAAAAACAGTGTATTTACCTTAAAAGAATGGTCACTTCACTGAGAAATTTTTTTTAAGAATAATTCTATACAGCTTTTTTTTTTTTTAAAAAAGACTCTTACTGTGTGTTTACACAGACATCCTTCTGCCAGACAATGATTTTCCTGGCTGTAACAGTCTTACTTCAGGTTCCTTTCCTAAAATATGGATGCAGAGGTACCAACCAGAAGCCTACAGGAATGGACGCAGGTCCTCGACAGGACAGCGGGGTTGACCGGGAGCAGCCATAACGATGCCCATTCTCCTAAGGAGCTGCGGGAGGGTGTTTGTTGGTGGCAGCGTTGGCAGGTATGCAAGGTGCTTAAGGAAAAACCTCCCTGAATGGGCCATGAAACTAAGTGACCGACCTCCGTTTCAAGAGGATCTGCTGTGAGGAACAAGGGGTCTGCTGACAAGGTCATGAGAATGGGGTTTACGGTTCTAACTGCACCTCTACCCCTGAGCAAGCCAGTCAGTCAGGGTTACTCCCACCCCTCAACGAGGGGCGTAAGCAATGCTCACCTTCCAAAAGCACTCTGCTGGGAATGAGAGACACTTTAAATGCAAAGCATGATGGTGGGATGGAGAACTGCATTACGCAGGGGAGAGGCTTACTGACGCCTGAATTTTACGCCAGGTTTGCTTTCAAGAGCTGCAAGACCTGAGTGCTGAAAGCTGGAGGTGTTCTGGGGAGTTCTGTATTTATCCCTTATGATTACATTTGCTAACCCAGATTTCTTCCTCTGCGGCAGCCCTGATTGCTGGTCAAGGATGTGGTTTATTAAACCCATGCCCGAGCAGGGATGCTGGGGACAGCTTAAGCTGAATTAATAGAAATGTAATGGAGACGTTAACCCCTGTGTGAAGGCTCTGGAGAGTAAAGTAACCTTGGTTTGCAAATGAATTACGCTAAAGCCAAGGAGGGAGCTTCCATCTGAATGACTATCCACGCAAGGGTGTCAGACAATTTAACATTTAAAGAGAGATGATTTTCAGCCTATTGCTTCCACATAATCTTGTTCACAGGCACTGCCTGAAGAGCTCATTAAAAGCACTCCAGGCAAACTATGAACCCCCTATCACTAGTCAAATACACACATCTAAGGCTTCCAGGCTGCTACGGCCTACAAAGACGTAGCCTGTTGGAGACCACCGGGCTCTGAAACATAAAGGGCTTTACAGCTTCAAAATCCTACAACTGGAAGCTAATGAAGTACCTATCGCCCAGGTGATACAAGCCCTGTCACCGTTAATACGGGTTTGTCTACAAGGCGATTTTTTAAAATCGGGTTTGCTAATGGATTCAGGCACACTGCTCCAGATACAGGCATTTGCATTTTTATCTCGTTAATGTCCAGCTAATGTTTGAATTCATCAGCATATCTGTACATTAATGAGCACTGTGACTGTCTCCAAAGGACCCATCACAATGCCACCTTCGCGATTTCAGAACATGCAGCAATCCTAAAGCAGTTGCGTTGAAAACAGCCAAGTGTACCCTGAAAACACAGCGACATGCTCATTTCCTCAGCCTGGTGCTTTTTATTAACCTACTAGCAGGGACCGGCTTACCATCCAGAGGACAAATCCTAAAAGGCAAGGAGGTTGGGTTTTTTTGTGTGGCTAGTACCTGTGATTATCTGAGGGAGACGTCTATCAGCTGCCTCAAAGGCAAGAAATATTTTGCCATAAAGATTATTTTATGATCGGGAAAATGAGATAAAATATAGAGGAAAAATAGGCCCAGAAGGAAGTGCTCAAAAGCACAGCCTGCTCACCTCTCCTTGTCTCTGTCGTCTTTACTCAGAGAAAGATCCCTCTTCTCGGGCTCTCGCTCCCGCTCTCTGTCTCTGTCATGGTTTGTCACTGAGGAGCTTCGCTCAGAATCGGTGGGCTTGGGCCACTGCGGAGGTGTTGGGAAGGACGGTGGGGTCCGATGGAGTCTATTCCATGGCTCGTGGGGGTTATTGAAATTCTGCAGGTTTGGGCCATCTTTGTGAGTAAAAATGTTGTTGTGAGCTAGAATAACAGCAGGGGGAGGAAGAGTTAAAAATAATTCACACCAAATAATCACATACACATTTTTCACAATGCTAATCACAACCAGAACTGTCCTTTCAAGACTGTTCAGTGTGGAGCTAATGGTGAGGGGGAGCTACTCGCAGGTGGACACAGACACCTCCAACACTGGGTGTAAGATCCACCAGCACTTTTAAGGCTGTTGGTGGAGGAAGCGCTAACTATACATCTGAGTAACTCAGAGATGACTGAAAATGCCCAGCTCCTCTTCTCCCCCCACCCCAGCACAGGTTCCAGCACAAAAGCAATATTTTTCCTCAGCTCCTCTCACTGGCAGAAACTTTAATCTGTGGGTAGTTACAAGCAATCAGCTGCCTGCAGCTGAGGATTCAGGGACTTTCTGTTAAAGAAACCAGACTATTTGGTAGCGTGTGTGTGTGTGTAAGAACAGAGCTTGGCTGTAGGCTTTTCA
Source organism: Eurypyga helias (assembly GCF_000690775.1). Classification (NCBI taxonomy): domain Eukaryota; kingdom Metazoa; phylum Chordata; class Aves; order Eurypygiformes; family Eurypygidae; genus Eurypyga; species Eurypyga helias. The sequence goes on along the minus strand of NW_010240740.1, from coordinate 99,875 downwards.
GAACAGTCACTTGATTTCCTCCATCAATCTTCAGCTGATTCCTGTTGCTCCATGAGATGCAAAAGCATGCTCTTTTATGTGTGGCTCTCAAGCATGTCTTGCCTACAGGTAACATGTTTTTGAAGTAAAATCGTTTTAGACAGGTAATTCAAACTTCAGACCGCGGTTACAGAGGAAGTCTACACGCTGAATTAGGAGAAGTATCAATAGCTGTTCCACGATGCATCTTCGCCGTTGAAGGGTGTTACTTTAGATGCCCATGGGGTCCCAGAGCTCAGTGGGGTCTTGCAGCTCAAGCACCCCTAAAGCACACAAGGTACCAACCTTCAGCAGCGAGGAGGCACAGAGCACAGCTAGTGATGTCTGTGACATGCAGAAAAGCTCCCACCGCAGAGACCTGGAAATCTTAGGTGCAGTGTTTTCAGATAGGAGAATGGAGGTTAGGAATTAAACTTCTTTAAAAACTACCACCAGCTGCTGTAAATATTAGCATGTGGCTTTTCTGGAAGGGATGTTTGTCTGCAGTAACCCAGCCAGTACTTACTCAGAGCATGACTGCCTAATCCTCCAAAGGCATTGCTGCCTAAGTTCCCAAGGCCGCTGAAGGTGCTTGACCTGCTAAATGGATCTGGAAAGGCAAACAGGGATTTAGCAGGCATTTAGCCAAGAATGTTGGAGAATGAAACGCACCCCTCCCCTTCTTAACGGTCTGAATCCAAGTAGGATTAGGCCAGACTTTAAGCTGATCCTTCTCATTGCAAGGTTCTTTGCACAGAAAATTCCCATCATGTTAAAATGGAGAAGGGATTCAGTGCTCACTCTGCAAACAGGTGCTGTAATAAACTTTTGTATGCCAGTCAGAGGGGAGCTAGAAATTAAGGTCTAATACCTGAAATTAGGGTGGCTGCTGCTGAGCTGTAACTCTCCTGTATCAGTACTACTAGTAGAAGCATTGCAATTGCCTTGGACGAAGAGCCTCAGCAGGCTCCTCGGGGAGCATGCTGAGGGGCTGCATCCCTCGCTCGTTGCCGTATGCAACATTCTACCCTCTTTGTAATAGTGCAGAGACAGCCCTCAGCTAAGTGCTACCGACATCCGCCCTTACACCGACGGACATCGGCCTGCTTGTGCTAAAACCCTCTCCCACAGTAGCGTCCTTGGCTCCGGTGGTGGTGAAGTGGCAGCACAGCCTTAAGAGCTACTACAACAAAGGGATGGGAGGTTTGTACCCTTCCAGGCAAAAGATGAATCTTGCCTTTCCTAGTTAAGTGTCTGACTATGTGGCTATTGGCACTTGTCTTCTATAAATCCTGCCTTTCTTTTTTAATTAACGGCACCCGTCATCAGCAGAGGCTCCTCTCTGAGCAGACAGAGCCTGACTCAGGATCCTGCACTTCAGAGATGGCTATGGGCTAAATCCTACCAGTGTACTTCTTTTCCTTCCTACTGGTCATCTCTAAACAGCTCTTTACCCTCACTGGCTTTTTGACTGTCCCTTTAAAGTCTTTAACTTGCCATGTTACATGTCTCCACTTCCTCACAGATATCCTTATATTTAAAATACCAAGGCAAGCAGCACAAATAGCTTGGATCTTTAAGCAAACAGCTATTTGCTTATTTCCTTATTTTTAAATAGCTGTTCTTGCCCTTCCCCTTCGATAGAAGTAGTGGAGTGACTCTGTAGAGGTAAGTTAATTTTGACAGAATGTTCGGGAATTGATGTAAATCTGGGTTTTTGTAACAAAAAAAAAAGTCTACTAGGTCATGTGCCATGCCACATTTTCTGACTGGATGAGTGTTACTAAAACATTAATCAACAGAGCTTGAACATTAATTGGCAATGAGCTGCTTGTGGGTTTATAAAATGAGGAAATTTGAGAAAATCCGGCTCTACTTACTGCCAATTAGGAAACGGAAAGGCTGGCACAATGTGCAGAACAGCTATTTGCCAGGAACTGCTCGCTGAACTTAATACAGAACCTAGCCAAGGACTTTCACAGGTGGGAAACAGTATGGGACGAACCCGTTTTAAGCTGTGGCTTGTCTGAGGTACCTTGGCATAAATTTCCCCCATTTTTCTGGGCACACTGAGCAGCACAGAAAGGCTCTACAGGTGACATTTCAGCTCCTGTGCACTGTCCCAGCAGCGACAGACCTGCCTGCTCTGCAGTGCCCTCATCTCCTGCAGGAGAGGGTCTGCGCATCCTGCCCCGCTCCTTCGGAGGAAGCATACAGTCATCAAACGGTTTGGGTTGGAAGGGACCTTAAAGCCCATCCAGTTCCAACCCCCCTGCCATGGCCAGGGACACCTTCCACTAGACCAGGTTGCTCCAAGCCTCATCCAGCCTGGCCTTGGACACTTCCAGGGATGGGGCAGGAGAGCAGAGGGGATGTGCTGGGAAGCTGGGTGGGTGAGAAGCTGGCTAGCTTCTGGTTCCTGGGACAGTTTAAGCCTCTCCCTCCCCTAGTGCTATGGAGCCTCAAGGCAGGACCACACTAGCGAGCCCGGGATGGGTCAGAGGCAGAAAGGTGAGGGCAGGGCTTACTTACACTTACCTGCCAAGTGGTTAGTGGGCAGGAAACTGCTGTGGTGAGGTGAAGGACCAAACGGGGTGGTGGCTGGATGTGTCGCACCTGTGAGAACAAGGTCCCTTTTCAGTTCAGTGGCAGGTGACTGCTTGCATACACAGAGGTCCTGCCATCACATTCCAGAAACAGATGCAAAGGCATGAACCAGATTTAAACATAGCGAAGGCAGGGGAAGACCCCAACCACGAGCTGAGCGAGCTACAGGTGGGATTTCTCCAGGTGCCCTTTGAAGGAGTCTGCGGGCACTAGGAGGCAGGAGGAGACCTCGCCCCGAGTGCTGCCGCTCACCTGTAGTAACGAGGAAATGAATCTCTTTGTCTGGCATTTCAGTCATTATTCTGTGTTTACATTAAAGAGGGTCAGCCCAGGTTACAGGCCCAGACAGAAGGCGCTCGGAAGTGACTGATTAGAGTCTATATGAAACACCAGTTAATGACAGACACGCAGGGAACATCAATCATGCCTCTCCCATGGGAGCTCCATCTACGCTCTCACATCTGTCTCTCCATCCACAGGCTCCCCCGCGGAATTTTTTCCCCCCTTCCTAGACACTGCTCATCGCCACGGTGCCACACTACCTCGTGGGAAAGGAACATCACTGCTGAGCATCACATTAGGTTGGGGCAAGGGGCAAGAATGGACTGGAACAAGCTGGTCTGCCCTGTATTTCAAGGTGGACCAGGCTCATGCGGAAAATTCTGCTCTCCTTTCAGAGCAGAAAATGAGAGATTTGCTTCCTTTGCAGGCAGACACATACCAACCTGAACGGGCTTGTAACCGCAGTGGGAAAAGCACTGGGGTCACTTGCCTCGGGGACACATGGTTTGTGGAGGAACACTGACTCCCATGTGTCCTGCGAACAACAGTGTGCTTGGGCAATCTCATGGGCCTGGCTTTCGCTCCCTAAGATTAGTACAGACAATTTTAGGGATGCACCTGAAATCAACTTTTGAATATTTATGTTTCAGATGTGTGTCCCAAAATGTTTCTGTGGCTCCCGTATCACGCAGACAAGACAAGTACTTCCACTACTGCAGACAAAGCGGAATTAGCAGCTACCATAACTTTCAGATGCTGCCTGGATGCAAACACAGCTTCTCCCTCCCTTGCAGAAAGCAAGACCTGCCATACCTGTGCATTAACTGCCTCGTTCTGCGAGACACTAGTAATTCCACACAGTGACAGAAGCAGCACTTCCCCGAGGACATGTTAAGTCATGCGCAAAACAGGCCAACACATAAATAAAGCTTTTCACTGCTCTTGTCTCATGTATTTTGTTGGTAAGAGGTTAATTTCCCTTAATAACGGGAAGAATAACAGGTCAACTCTAGGAAATACCAGCAGCCATACTGGGCATGAACATGGGCTTTTCACTAACAGCTCCCTTACCCAGTCACTGCTTTCTCCAGTGATAACTTTCCATTATAGAAAAGAGGATTAGGATCCTTCTCCTCCCACCTGCCACTGCAGCTCTCCTGTCACCTTCACCACAAAGACTTCTGCCTTGTGGCCCATACGAATGACTCCCACCAGTGGCAGACCTGCCCTGGTAAGTTCCTGCCCCTCATCTCCAAGCCACATCAAATGCACGTTTCCACCATGCATCGTCAGTGCTGATAACACTATGGAAGGTCACAGCGAAAATGGAGGGAAGAAATCAATATGCACAGAGAAACTGCATCCTGAACAGTCCCTGACCTGGTCTTCCTTGGTGACAGAGCCTGACGACAGACGGCCGTTGTAAAGTGCACTCGTGTCCAGAACACGAGCAGACTATAAAAGCAGAGAGGGAGACAGCGCTGCGTGTCCCTCACCCGCTTGGGCACCACAAACCTAAGCAGCCAGAAAATAAGTTGAGGAAACTTAAGAGAGACCACAGCAACGAGACCTGGAGTTATCTATAAACATTCTGACTGCTTCAATGCTTCAAGACGGATGGAGACTGTCATCTTTCTAATCCTTTAAGATTTCAGAAGGTGTATAATGGATGGGAGATTTCTTCAAAGGAGACGGCTTACAAACTCAACTACATGGGCTGATAATAAAAAATCCTCTGGAGAAAGCCAGGAGCGGCATTGCAGGCTGTCAGGTAGTTATTAAATATAGTGTCTGCCAGGCAGCTGAACATCCGTCCTGAAGACAGGTGGCCCTAAGATAACTTATGTCTCCCACAGTAACCAGGCAATGCAGCAGAACCAATGATTCACATCAACTGCACGCTTGTTCGATAAGGTGAAAAGAATGCCTCGGATATTGCAGAGTAAAAGATTTATTCATCTATATATTACTGCTGCAATGTTTGCTCACTTTGATAGCACTCTTTACCTAGATTTACCGTGTGATGGCTCTTGTGATTAATATACTCACAGACAAGTTGCTGTTGGTTGTTTATCTCCAGTGAAAGTTTTCTATTAATTTTCTTTCTTTAATGTACCTATTCCATACTATTTCCCTTTTTGCTTTTATGAATGGAGAAGCAAGCCACGCTTGCATCTTTAAGAGAAAAAGCTCAAGATACCAACTGGACTGGTGCCTCTCTGCCTGTTCAGGTACACGCCCCGGTACAGCCTTCAGCAGCAAAACCATACACGAAACGAGATCCTTGTGACGACAACACAGGACAGACTGAAGACAGCGATAAGGCAACAGCCGCCGCAGGAAAAGAGTCAGAGGTTTGTAAATCTGCTGTGCTTATGGATGCAAGCAGGTGCAACAAATATCTTGGCCCTGTACTATCCACGTAGCTTTACAGAGACCAAAATACAGGGTAGCATCCTACAAGGTACAGCTGCTATCGGCAGTGATTGTATGTGGTGGAAACATGCATTTGATGGTTAAGAACTTCCATGGACAGGTAAGGGCGTAAAGACAAACTGAACCACCGCTGGAGCTCCTGAAGGCTATCCGACATCTGCAGTGGAAACCCAGTTCTCACAGAGGATTCAGCTTGATTCTCCTCTGTTGCTTTTCTGTCATGTTTGGGACAAAATTCGTATCAGTTCTAACCTTATCCATCTCAACAGGGTTGAACCGAGGCTGAATATGACCATGTCTGCACCGAGTCTGAATGAGTGCGCAATATCGTGTCATAAAACCAGGGTAAAGTTGGGACAGGAAATCACATTAGTTGCCAAGTACTAACATACAGAAGGCAGACTTTGGCATCTGAAACAACAGAGAGAAAATCTGAAGAAGTCTAGGGGGAAAGTTAAGCCCTGGGAAGAGGACAAACCCAACACTGGGTAGATGGAAATCAACAAGACTACTCCCAGAGACCTCCCAAACCAGAATGTCAGAGTCACAGTCTCCCACGGTCAGAGCCAGCAAGAACAGAGCGCTACTGCACCTCGGTAATTGCATTAATTGGAATTACTTCTTCAACAGATTGGAAAGTCATTGATCAATGTAAACTGTATTTAATTCTTTTGTTTCTTTTTTAATTCAATATGCATTTTAAGCCTTAGAGATTGCTGGACTGCATAACACACCGGGGCACTTTATATTTGAAAGCCAAGCACTTCACCCATACACCTTCTGTGATATTTTCAATGCTGTCATTGAAGTCTTCCTTTTACAAAATATCCTTGTTTTGAGAAAACAAACAGAAACTTGGTGAGTGGAGGAGCTGAGGTGAATAGCATGGCACATATAAAGGCAAGAAAGAGACCGAGGCCACTTCCTGTGCAATGGAAACATTTTCAAGTGTTTTGTCAAAATTGCCTTTTTAGATCACTCTACAGCCTACTAATCAGGACACGTAAGACCCAGCTGCACAGACAGGAACGTAAGAGCCAACTGCTGCAGCTCGGTGACGTGCAGAGGACCCTGCGCTGGAGGCGGTGGCAGAGCCCAGCCCAGCCCCACGGCTCCGAAAGCCCAGGTCACAGCAGCTGCCCGTGCCTCCACACCCCAATGAACCATCTTGCCTGCTTCCATTTTTGAGGCATATGCAGCTAGAGACACATACATTACATACACTGACAGTTTTTTTTTGCAACAAATGATGACCTTCCCTTACCTGTGGTAGAAAACAGAGGTCTGGCAAGATCCTGCGGATAATGGAAGCCTGGAAACACGCCAGGGGCGGGAGGTCTGCTGAACAGGTCAAGTTTACCACCTATCTCTAGCTTGTGGGGATCCAGCTGCATTTGCTGTCAAATGATATAAAAACAATCTCATTACACACTTCCTTTTCTTTATGGGAGAAAGAGAGAGGGAGTTCAGGCGTACTCCTGCTTCGCCCTGCCAGGGAGAGTTAGCGAGAGTGACAGCAGCGTCTCTGGTCACGTACCGCAGCCATGCTCTGACAGCATCTGTAAGGCCATTTCGCTCCACAGCCTCTCAGCTGCCCGCCTCATCCACACGAATGAGGTCTGAAGCCAGCGCTCAGCCCCCCAGCACACACAGCGGTGGTGCAATGCGATACACTGAGCGCGCTGCACCCCAGCATCAGTCCGTGCTCTCGGCCTGACAAAAAATATTCTGCGGGCGGAAAGCTGCTGACAGAAGTCTTGAGAGCTGGGTGACAGACTCATCTGGTTTGCTTCTCCAGGATGGAAAGAGAAAGATGTTCCCAGACTATGCCCTTCCTGCAGCTAGTGTAGCTCAGTATGCAGGCAAGGGGCGAAGGATAAAGAAAACTATGAGGCTCCTCCAGAGGCTATTTTTATCCTTCCCCTTTAGAAGTGAGCATGGTCAGAACTGCACTTAAGTCATATAATTCTCAACAGCTTAGAGATGATACACTTGCTTATTAAAAAAATGGACATACACCACTTGCAGAGGCTCTAATTACAGTGTGCATACTTAAGCACCGAATAGCCTTCATTAACGGGACAAGAAAACTACAGCAGGAGCTGTGAAAAAATAAAACGTTGCAGAAGTCCCACTATCAGCTCCTCTGCCTGCCACAGCACCCCAGCGTACCTACATCTCGTTACCTCTTGAGTTTTACCCCTCTGCCTCCGCCCATCAGCACTGCAGCGCAGAAAGCCCAACAGCTGCTAACACAGCAACCCTCAGCCTCCTCGCCTGCTCTCTTTTGTAGCATGTTCTTCACCGTACTGGTCATGTCATTATGAACGGGGTAACACTCCACATTCCACAGGAGGGAAATGGCAGAAGGGAAATGACATTAAACATGTATGCTCCGTAAAAAAGATGGATGTGGGACAAAATTACCCTCCTCCTCCCTTTCTTCTTTCTGGCAGTGCACTTCGTATCTGCTGCTGATTTTGCTACCCTTCAACCCACCTCCTCTGCCCTCGAATCAACTTTACAGTTGCTACAATAAATGTTAAAGGACTGAAAGCGTTAGTTAATCAATACAGACAAGCTTGAGAATAACCAACAGTAACTGCTTCCTGCTCATTACTCACTAAAATATAATTTGTAAGCCAAAAGACTTGGCTTTGTTCCAGAAACTGTCTGAATTACCTTTATCTTTTGCTGGTGATGGTAGATCTGCCAGGCGATCTGCACATGAACCGCACACCACTTCCCGGGTTTCTGCAATGGAAAGCACAAGAATTTAGATTAATGTATACGTTAGCAACCTACATCAGATCGAACATTTCACTTCCCTTACTGTCAAACAAGCAGCGAAGTAATGAGGAAGGCTGGTTGCTAAAAAGGCACAATAGGTGATCACCGTTTTTTCCTGTACTGCAGCAGATGATGTTTAAATTAAGAAGGAAATAAACAGGAAGAATGGGGGATATCTTCCTCATCTCATGGAGACCTGAGATCCCTGCCTCGTTCTTTCCTACTTGCACTCCCCCTTCATAGAGCAAACTAAAAGGCAGCAAAGAACAGCATGCCACGCTTAAGAGAAAGCAGCTCATAGTTAACAGCTCTCTTTCTGAGAAGAGCCCTGCTCACTCATCCCTGCTGCGCTGCAGGCTACGTCGTGTGTGGTTATTACGGCTACTCGCATTCGGGGAGGAAAAGGGTACGGACAAACAATCACCAGGGATGAACGGTGCCACAGCTGAACGAGGTACTGTTTTTCAGCTGAGCTGCAGTACTCACTGTAGGGTGTTTCTGTGGAACATCAGAAGCACAAATAAAACACACTGACCTAAGCCACCATGAATCTGATCACTGGGGAGTGTCTGTCCATGCTCACAGACATTTATTTCTGTGACCCTTATTTCATACTGTGAACTACTAATGCACATAAATGGATGCAAAATAAAGTTGGGATTCAACCTAAATGTTATTAATCAGAAGCAGCTAAGAGCTAACTATGACATTTTGCTTTAAATAAAGGACGAGCGTGAAATTTTCTACTGGACATGTTAAATCTCAAGAACACATGCACAATACTTGAAGTGTGTGTGTATATATATGTATATAAAATCCCCCACAAACCTTACTTACTCTTACTGGAGGCCTATAAGGGTCTGACACCTACGGAAAAAGCAGAAATAAAACAATCAGCCTCTCTAAAACTAGCCAATATACAGAAAGGTGGGAAACTTCCTTCCTCTGAACAAATAAAAAGGATTTAGAAAGCAATGTTCCAGAGAAGTCCCCTGTGACACGGGAAACCTAAAAGGCTTAAAGGGGGCTTAAAACTTCTCTTTCATTCCTTGCACCAAACTCAGCAGAATTTTATGATAAACAAAACAGTTTCATGCCAGCAACTGAACAGTGCCAGCGCTTTTCTGAACCTTATAATCGTTCTGAAATGGAGCGCATAAAACTACTCTCCAAGCAATGCTTAAGGGAAAGACCTTGAAGGGGTTTCCTGCCCCATTTCCCTCTGACTTGGTTTGAAGAAGTCAATGCACCGCTTTGTATTCATGACTGGTGAAGGCTAGTGTTGTCTCACCAGAAAAAGCAACTTCTGCCCCGACTGCACATTCAGAGTCTAGAAGGCCAATTTGCTCACCAGCTGCTCTCTTTTTTTTTTTAATGAGCAATCATTGTGTTTACTGCAAATCCAGATAAGCTGAAAGGAAGACTATATATTGTTGTTTACCCCTGGAGTCTTCTGCAGCAGCGTATGGTGGACTGTGCCTGGTCTACCTGCTACATCAATAGGGTTTGAAGTCTGAAAGACAAGAATAGAGCGTGAATAATACTGTATCATACCAGCGGTACATTTAACATCTCTATCTGATGTTAACGGCGTTAATTAGTCCATGTTTATACTGTGCTTTGAACACGCATATTGCTACATTAGTGCTAAATGTTATCTCTTACTGACAGCCAACAGCATTTAACCACCATGTCATCTATTATTATTTAGCAGCAGTAACAGTATTACAGCAGCACCCCTAAGCCCCACCGAAATCACAACCCCATTGTGCTACGCAGTATGCAAGTGGATGGGAAGAGACAGCCCCTGCCCCCCAAGCTTATTCTTTAGACAAAACAGGCAGGCAGTAGGAGAGAGAATGAGGGAGGGGGACTGACTCCCTCCACGTTTCAGGCAGCAGCCAGTATCGCAGTCAGGAACAGAACAACTCCAGCATCCGATAGTCCCGTATCGCACCTACTGGACCATGGGGTGAGATAACACGATGGCTAAGATGGCAACAGCCCACCTATTTGCTTCGACAGGCAAAATGAGAAACCTTAGAAGGTGCTTGTGGGTCTTTTCTAGCTTTGCATTGTTTATCCCATCATTTTCCAGCAAGAATTAAACACCTCATTGAATGAATCCCTGTTCCTCCTCCTCCGGATCCCACCTGTTGCCCTGTCCTAGATGATCCCCAAGAACCCGTTCGTCTTCTCACTCTGGCATTCATCCACCTCCTGCTCCCAGAGCAACTGCACCTGGCGCCTCCACACAGCTGAGTGCGGCGGGGTTAAACCTCATTCCCCAGGAGATTATTTCACTCACATTTTTAGGTCAAATTACAGTAGATTTCAAACAGTCAAACTGTATGAGGAATGAGTAAAATCAGGGGTGTGGGAGGAAAGACAGATTTTAGTTTGTCTAAGGCTACGTAACTTCCAGACTCATTAAAAAGAGAGTTCTGGCGGGTGTGCGTGTAGGTAAGTCAACCAACTCCCCAGGCAGATCGGTGCTCCCAGGGCCTGTCTGACAGCTGAGGTATATGTAAGGTGGCAAATCAGTTACAGCTATCATCCAGGCAAGAGCTTTAAGATCACAACATGTTAATAGCGTGGTGTCATCCTGTCCCTTTGTCCCCTGGAGAAAGATGTGAATGCTTCCTCCAGCAAAGTAAACTGAATACTTCTGACCTTTTCAAGTTCTTAGCTTGTGAGAAATGGCCTTCGGGAAACTCACTGGGAAGTTTACCGTCAGCCTGGATTTATGTGCAGTGGATTTACACGCACAGCTGTAGGCAACTGAAACGGCAAGGGGAAAAACAAAACCAAGACCTCTGCTTTGGAAAGCAAGAAGTGCAGGAATCAGCGTGCCAAAACCAAATCATCGGGTCTGTAGTGATTATGAAGGCTTTAGTCAAACAGCTTGGGAGGGAGAAAGCATGGAAAAATGATGCAGTAACGATGACCAGAGTGGCTTTGCCCAGAAATTCAGCTCTGCCTCCTCTAGGAAACTGGAAAATAACGTGTCAAAGTGGCAGATTCATTTTTCAACCTATCCCTCTTTTTTTTTTCCCCTCAGATGTTAAGGCTGCATGTAAACATGGCACTGTCCAGAGATCAAGTGATGCCAGTGATTAACCACGGCACGAGAGCGTGACCTTGTGCTGCTTAAACTCAAGCTAGCGTATGTTCTATGTATCTATCATTAAAATGGATTAAAAGGTAGTTGTAATACAGCACTAAGACCTGTTTAAAAATGTAAAGAAAGGGTCTGTGCTCGCTTTTTCTTTCTTGCTATGCACTGCTTGCCTTTGGTCTGATGGTATTAAACATTGTGATGGTACCTATAGAGCTCTGTAATGAAGACGGAAACCAGACGAGCATGCTGTTGGTGCATCAGAAGTTCCTCATTAACAGCAGCCTTATGGCAAAACTGAACCCTACCTTCACGTTAGCAAAATTTTGCCAATTCCACCTTATTTGTGCAGCTCCTTTTCTTGGGAAGACAAGAAAACTTGGGGTCCATAGGGAGCCCTTGGCATCCCTTGCAAGAACAGGAACAACTAACGCTGGCAGACAATCTCCATTAAGGGGTAAGCTATGTTCTCTCCCTCTCGCTCCCTCTGCTTAGATGCCATTGCTCCCTTCCTGTGCTGCAGCCACTACCTACAGAATCTTCTTGAAAAAGTTGTTTTAGAGACTTTACTATTTGTATTGCATCCGGAAAATAAAATAATGTAAGGGATTCCATGGGCACTGAGAAAATACTCCGGTTTCCATTTCAAATATTAAGTGGGAAGGTTGTAAGAGGCCTTATTTGCAGCAGCTGCTAATTGCTGACTTCCACTGACGTCAGTTGGACTGCTGAGGGAAGCACAGCCCACAGCCCTGCTTGGTCTGGTTACGGAAATGACCTTCCAAATGCAAACAGAAACAGCCTGGCTACAGGGCTGGTCCTTCAAGTCTTCCAACACAGTCACAGAGCTCTATGGAAATGCAGTTCAAGATAAGAAATATCTAAAATCACAGTATATTAGGCAGTTGAACATGTCACCTTGCAAATGGAGTAAATGCTCCATTTTCAAACAAATGCTGTAATAAATATAATGCATCTGTCTTGTTTGGAGAGATTTAACAGTTTCTGTGCATTTAAAAATAATTAATAAAGGGAACAAGTCTGGGAGGGGAAAAAAAAAAAGCAGTGCACACCACAGAATTTGTCAAAAATGGTAGTTATCACGGCAACATCTCCAAATGCCGATCAGTGCTAGCTGCAATGACACGTTACACTTGCAGTGCACCTTTCAAAGACACTGTCTCAAGGAACCTTGCAGGCATTAATCAACCCCTATGAAACCCACTGCAAGATAACTTTAGAGATGAGGAAGCTGAGGAACAGAAGATTTAAGCGACTTGCCCAAGGTCAGACAGTGTCGGAGCTGGGAATAAAAATTCAGCTCCTTCAAATTGCTCTTCCCACTTACAGCAGTCTCTCCCTATTGTTCCCACACTTGTACAGTCAATTACTCCTTTTTTCTGGGAATACACACAGTTTATATTTTGCAATCTCAGACCGTTACATTTATAAAATGATTTGGGACTCACTGGTCTATTTCAATCAAATATGTAAATATTTCAATCAAATAATGCATTTGACTGTATGCTTCTCCTTCAGTTTGAGCTGACCTCCCGAGCGAACCGCTATACCCTTTTCCAAGGAACGATCTGTAGTGCCAAGGGAAAAGTTCTGCTCAAGTGTTGGCTGCTTTGTGCAGAGGATGTTCACAGGTTTGCGGGGTGATCACTTCCAACCCCGTGCTGCACTCCTGCTAGTTAAATCATGTGCTACAAAACCACCAGAGACACGACTCTGAACACAGTTTCTCTCTCAGCAAAAGAACAAAGCCTTCAGAAGAAGAAGTTTGTACCTTCGGTTGAAATGCTCCCTGAAGTGACCCAAAGGGACCTGAATGTGGAAGCATGGGTGGCATTCCAGGCATTGCTGGAGGATAGGTTGGAAAGAACTACAAAAGAAAGAGAGATGCTTATGTCACAGGACAACTTGAACAATGATGGAGGTAGGTGCCAAGCCTGGCACGTACAAAAATAGTACTGTGTTGAATGAGTGCCACAGTGAAAACACACACTAAATTTGCTTTCAGAATTTTTAAGAGCAAAGCCAAAACTTGGAAAATGCGCTTATCTGATGAATTTTCTAGATAGTGCTGAACAAGTGTGACTTTACAATTTGTGGACTATTGCAGGAAGCACAGAGCATTCACCGTTTTTAGAGGAATGTGAATAGTTTGGGTTTTATGTTCACTGTTGGGTTAACTTTGCATTTTTCTGCAGCAGCAAACAAATTGACCCTGTTTTGAAATGTAACCTGCTTTAATTTTCAAAGCAAAAAAAGAACCACAAGATGCTGCATTGCACACTAACCACAGGCAACATGCACACCACCTTGTAGTTGTGTAAGTCGGGTTAAGTTTTGCTTAGGCCTCTCCTGAGCACATACAGCAGTTTTAAAAGTCCCAAAACATAGAGGTTTTGTGCTTTGGAGCAGTGGGGAGCACCAGGAAGAAACCACCAGTCTGACTTACTCCTGTGACCTGAGCAAAATCTTGAGAAAGAGCCATGCACTCCAGGCTGCTGCACTGTGAGAAGCACCAGCTGCAAAGATACTGCAGTGACCACTGATTTAGCAATTTCTGCGCATTCCCTGCCATCCCAGGCACAGCAGTGTAGAGCCGCAGCAGCAAAAATGCAGTAGACAAAGATTAAAAAAAAAAGCCCAAAGAAAATTTTGTACCTTAAAAAAAAAAACCAAACTAAACCAAGACGGAAAAAGAGCTTTAGGAATGAATGAATCAAACCACTATCGATCGATCGCAAACAAGCAGAAGTGCAAGCAGAACCATTAACAAAGACACCACCTAGGAAGGTGAGCACTCACGTTGGAATGTCGAAAGTAAGGGTTGTCTAATTTGGGAGCGTACTTGTCAAACTGGAAAGAAAAAGAGAAAAAAAGGCAACAGGTGAGTTTGGTTTCAGCGGCAGCGGACACATCAGGATTTCAACACAGACAAATAATCACGGCCCGTTTGTACAGCATGTGACAGCGCAGAACTGCCTGGGTATTCCACACTCGCTCATCAGGGAGCTGACTGATTTCCCAAAGCTAATGGAGATGGAAAAGCAGCAGCCCCCAGGCTGCGCCGGGTGCTGCTGAGCCTCCCTGCAGAACCCAGCTTGCAGGCACGATGTGAAGAGCCGTCTGGATATCTGCAGCACAATGCAGGCCAGCTCAGCTCCAGGCCCACATCTGGGATGTGCCCCTGCAGCACTGAACTAGAGCACAGACCAGAAGGTAGGGAATGTTCTCCATTAGACCCCAATGCCTACTGTGGGGCAACCAATACTCATTCCCTTCTTCTGGGTTCCTGCAAGTGCCAAAATGGTTTGGAAAACAACTGTGCCTTAGATGCACAAATCTCTACATATTCCCTCTCCCCTGCAAAGGAGAGAGCGCCCCAGAGAAAAGCCGACTGTTAACCTCTCCTGTTCCACACGGGGCTTTAAGACCTCCATGTGTGCAGCCTGCGCCCCGCGTTTGTTTTTATGACCATTTGTCCCGCACCACACTGGAAGCGAAACCAAAGCATACAGACATTGCGTTTTTGAACAGTATGTACATTCTGCTGGGGCAGATAGCGCGGGGAAGAAGGCAGGGAAGGGAGCTGTAGGACCCCACGAAAAGCTGCTTATTTGGCAAGTCAGCCGCTGTTTCACTCTCCTCTATGTGCAGGAGAGTAGATTTGTAATTTCATTAATTACAGTTATTACTGGAGCCATGTCCCCTCCAGTGTAAATACCATAAATTACCAAACACATGCAGCTGTAAATTTCAACACTCTTCTCTGGTGTTGGGATTAGCAGACCTGATCTAGTGGAATATAAGAAGATGTGAGCGAAATTTAACAAAAGAGCCTTGCAAGCTGTTTTTGCTATGACGGCTGACATCAACGGGCACGGGCGGGAGGGGAGGGAGCTGCTCGCAGGATCAGGTATCAGGATTCTTAAATAACACAGGAGGTTGCTGAGAAGTTTCAAGATTTTTTTTACACAGACCCAGAAAAGAAGGGAAGGTGTTTACACACGAGTACATTGAGCAAACACCTGGGGCTGGATTTTGGGTGGATGGTATTACTTTTAATTGTCTGGCTGCTAAGCAGATTACAGCCCAAGAATGTCATCGGGCAGTCAGCAGTGGGAAAGAAAAGTGAGACACATTAAGCTCCTTGAGTTCTCGGTATTTCTTCCCAAATGCTGCTTTTGCTGTTACTCCTCACTTTTGCCCGCCTTAGCAGAAGAGAGTTGCTTCTACATTATGGACACGCTGTGAAACTGAGAGGGGAAAAAAGGCTGAATCTTGTTCTTTCAATCTCACCAAGTAATTGCCAGGAATGGGAAGAGAGTGCGTTTTAAAGTCCTGACAAAATCCATTTGTAGATCTCTAACGATTTTGTAACAGCTGCAGCGAAGCCCCATTGTGTTACATGCAAACCCAATGGCCAAATGCTAGCACCTATTACACGGGCAGGAGGATCTCTCCCAAAGAACCAGCCACACACAAATCAGTGCTTCTTGGTGTTATCCAGTAATAAATGCCAAAATTGATATAGATTAGGGAATTGGGAGGAAGAGGGACAAAACTCATATCGGATGAGATGCTGCACTGTGGTGAGAGCACTGGGTAAGCCAGTACGGTCTGCCCCACCACGACCAGTTGTGGGGTCTGCGTTTGGGACTGGAGGCCACCAATCTCACGGTGTCCTTGTCAGTGTGTTTTGGTGTGTCACAGCACCTGGCTCTGTGGAAGGGGCAATAGAAACACACAGCAGGACACACAAAAAGAGAAGCTGAAGGGGCTCTGGACTTGTCTCATGGGTGCGGTGTCTGCTCATGGGTAGCAGCGTGGGGGGGCCTGGAGGCTCATTGTGGAGGCTCTGGATGGAAAGAGGGTCCCTTCAGAATGCTGGGCCAGTCTCTCCAGGCCTCCGGGTCGGAGGGGCAGGGACAGCACGCCTGGCTGAAATGAAGAGGACTGCGTTTTGTTTGACAAGAGTGGGTTAGGCTTTTTGACCAGAGATGCTCTACTTATCCTCACATTTTGGGCTGGGGTACGCACCATGGGAGGTGCAGAGGGCGGCATGAGCGGCGTCTGGGGCAAGCTGGATGGAAAAGGAGTGAATGTGTGCTGGTGGGTGTGTTGGTGCTGATGCGTGTGTTGGTGCTGGTGAAACTCCGCTCTCAGCAGCGGCACCGGGCCAAGTGAGGCAGCGGCCCGGTCCGAACTCTGAACCAAAAACCGGTTGTTCAGCTCTTGCCTGAGCAGTTCGTGATCTAGAGGAGAGAGAGAGAGAAAAAAAAAAGACACAGAGGCCCGTGGGCCTGTGAGTACCACAAAGACGGAGGAGAAAGAATCAATATTCACCTGGCATTCCCTGTTTCTGCAGGTCATGCTGTGGTGGTTTTCTACGTGAGGACTCATTGGTGGAGGTAAGAGAGATGCCTGTGACAAAGTACCAATCAGAATCCCCGAATGAGGCTGGCAATACATGATTGGTTGGTTGAATGATATCAACAGGCTGGTATCTAAAGACAAGAGAGAACACCATGAGTCATCACAGCAGAAAACATCCCGCCCGCGGCCCCGCTACCCCCGCCCGACGGGCTACTCCTCCTCCCCGGCACCGAGGCGTCTCTGGGAGCTGACCTCGGCGCTCTGGTCTCCCGGCCCGGTGGCCCGACCTTCCCGCACCAGCAAGATGCTGGGGAGCGCCCTCGAGGACAACGTCTCGCTTTAAAATGGGATATACTGACCTGTTTCCTTTGGAGGTTTGCAACACAGAAGCATACATGTGCACTGAAAATGGATGGTAGTCCTAGCACCTGTGTTACATTCTAACGTGTATGTGCTCAACAGGTAAAATTTTGACAAGATCTACAACGCAGTGGGATAACCGTGGATTTGGGTGGCTGGAAAGTACCTGCTCAGATGGCCATTTCTCAGCAGTGTGCCACCCTCACCCTCCTCAGCCCCAGGACATGTACACAGTGACCAGCACCATCCACCCTACAAATTGAAGCCTTCTTTGCAAGTAAGCTTTTTTTGAGATTTTAAACACTAAACAGTCCTTTCCTCAATTTTTAACAGGCTACAAATTATCATTTTTTCTCTTTGCCTCCAGGGTTTTCTCCTATACAGAGGAGGAATCAGTGGGAAGAGGAGAAACACTGAACTGGCTCAAGATCTCACGAAGGTTGCAATGACGGCAGAGAACAAAATGTTCCACCATACGACATGTGGCCTCTCCTCAGCATCATCCTCCGGAAGAACCAACTTGCACTGAATCTGGATGTGGTTTAGGGCAGTGGAAGGCACCAGCACTTTAGAAATGATGCGACTGAAGACAATAAGGACAAAGGTCCACTTTGCCGTAAACGTCTGCTGGTCTCAATTAAATCCACCTAGATTTTGCCTAAGAACTTCAAACAGGAATTGGCACCCAGCGTGTCAGATGTTTTCTGAGCTGAGAGCACCCTGTGCCATCAGCTGGGGATGACACACACCCACTCCCCACTGACCTACTTGCTACTGGACTTCTGTGAACTTTTTAGTGCAAACATCCCTTTTTAAGCTACAGCAGTGAATATACAGGGGCAAAAGAATGCGTGCGCTTTAAAGTTTTATTTCATGTTCTGCAGGCATTTCTTTTACTTTTTTTTTTTTTTTTTAAATTAACATTAGAGATGCCTAAATCAACCACTTCCTCAAGTGGCATGGTCAGGGTCTTTAAAAACAGGCGCTCTGATGGGGAATTTCAAGGTCTCTACTACCACTCAGAAGCCTATATCCTATTAAAAGTCGCTTTTGAAAGCAAATCTTGGGTGCTTAAGTAATTTTCTTTGCAGTAATAACTGTACTGCTAAGAGCAGGTACTGTGTACTGCTACAATCTTTAGAATAATTAGTACAAAAGCAGAAAGTACATATACTTGTGATACTGAAGGCCAAGGCACTGGAGCAAAAGAGTCTATAGTGGGTTCTCCTTGGAGCAAGCAAACAAGAAAAAAAACTATAGGCTGAGAGCACTTAGGTCCAAAACTCAACCTCTTTAGAGAATATGAATATGATTTCATGTGTGTGTGTGTTTATGCGTTTAAATCTGGCATGACTTAAAGAAACTGAATCCTTCTGTTAGCATCAAGATAATCCACTTTTCTGGAGGGAGAGAGAAAAGCGAGTTGGCAGTTGTAAGTGCTCTGATATCCAATTTCTTTAAGAGACTTAAAGTCAGACTGATAGATTTGCAGCTGGCTCCAGCCCATAGCCCTGTACCACAGCTTTGGCTTTTGTCAGGAAAAGAAAAGGCCCAGAGATGTTTGGAGAAGCGGTGTGGCACTTGGAGGAGTGGCTGCTTCACAGTAAGGATGGGACTGCCGAGAAATAACCCAGCTTTGTGATGGACTGGGCGATGCTGGGATCAGAACTAAGCTCTTACGCCTGCAGTGGCGCCTCCTCCCACAGGTCTGGCCAGGTAACACTGCAACCAGGAGCAGAGTAACGGAGCAGCCCTCTGAACGCCCCAACACTACTGCTCTGCCTGTGCACGTGAGGTGAGCAGGGCAGGGAAAGGCCAGTCCTGCTGATGCTGCAAGCTACCCTCGTGCTCAGAAGAGAAGGCACAAAGGCCGCGGTTGCCTCTGTGTATCCTACATCAGGCCAGCCGTGGTGCCCTTGAGTGAGGGCAGCAGCCCACATGAGGGTTGCTCCTAAGTTACTTGTATAAGCTTTAGGTTTCAAAGAGAAATGCCACCAGAAGTGCATTCTTGTTATTCAGACACCTGTACCATCAGTGAACGCAGGAGCCCTGGGCTCTGCTCCTCGGCAACGGTGACAAGCGTGCCAAAGTAAATTTAAAGGAAAAGTGCATTTTCCTCCAAAGAGAGGGGAGAAAAAGATGACAAAAGGGAGACTTCAAAGGGCCATACCCTCTCTGATGGTTTTTCTAAGCTGGTGCTTTTACTGAGAGCGCACATGCACTCGAACGGCACAGCAAGTTGGATACGAGCTCTTCAGGGCTGCTCAGCAATATTGGTTGCTTTTAAGAAACTTTTATGTGGATGACAACAGAAGCTCCTGGCTATGCAGTGCTCTGTATCGATTTTATGATGTGCCAGTTTGCAGGCATTTCACATAATGCAGACAAGAGGCATTTCACTGTCTGCAGGGTTAGACGCCCAGACCTTTCCCTCCACTAACTTAGGCTTCTCCTGCTTAAATTGCCGGAGAAATCCTTTTAGTAGGAGCAAGACTGTTACTGTTTCCTGGCAAGCTGCTGAATGTGAATAGGGCACTTGATCTTGCACCTCCTGAAGTTAATGGTGAAAACATACTTGCTTTCAGTGACTGCAATATCATGCTTTTAGTGAGCACATTGCTATTTCCTTTTGCAATACTTTCAAAGTCTCCATCACAGTAGTCCTTTGCCTTAAATAGGGGAAGTAATGAATAGGTCTCCCACAGTGCTGCCAACATCTTCCCAGCCATGTGGTTGAAATTCTAGATGGTGCCAGGGCCTGTGAAAGCCTGCAGTTTTGGCCTATGTGGTCCTGCTTCTGGCTAGGAACCCACGGCACTTTTGTCTATCATCGTTCTGAGAGCTCACTTTGGAGCAATTCACATTTTTCTCTCCTTTAAAGGAGCAGTTATAAATAATGGGACATTATTCAGCTCCTGGAAGGAAGAAAAATGGGGATGCAAGGCCATCAGATTTTTCCACAGCAAATCTGCCCTCTCCTTATTCCTTTAACTGGCTTCACAGGAAACAGAGGGTGCGTTTTTTGCAAAATGCTTGTCCTGTTTAATCCCTGCTGAGTTAGTTGTGGAGTCAAATGCCAGATCAAAAGGAGGCCCCAGCCAGTGAAAGTTGCAGGGAAGTCTCCAGCTGCCAGGGTCTCTTCCAGGGACAGCTGTAGGCTAATGGATAAGCTATAAACAGGGCATTTAGGGCAGAAGTGACAACAGAATGGAGGCCATGGCGAACAAAAGAAGCTTTTTTAAAGGATGCGAAGATCTGAACAGCAGAGCTTGTCCACTGCGCTGTGTCTCAGACAGAAAGGCCATGGGCACACAGACAGCCTGTGCTGTTGCAGGCAGAGGATCCTGCTTGTCTAAGGATCAGAGCAGTGGATAGGTGGTGTGTTAGAACAACCTTCTGTGATGATTAGAAACATTTTTTTCCAGTCAGTTCTAACAGCAGCAGCTTTCATTCAAGTGGGGAGGAAGAAGGGGAGAATGGTGAACCGTGCATCAGTCCTTTGTTAATCTAAAAAATGTCTGAAGACTGTGGAATGCCACACTAGACAATTTATGCCCTGAAAAGGACTTCTTTTGGCAATAATTTGTTTCCAAGACTTCTTATAGGAAGCTACAGTGCTGTCTCTACAATCTCTCATCTGGTAAAGCATGTCCAGGTCTCCTACCTGTTTCAGGAGCACTCTCACAGTTCCAGCGCACACTGCGTGCGGAAGGGTCTGCATCACTTTATTTTCCCTGCCCACCAGCCAGCCCATCTCTCAACACCCTCCAGTGCATGCACGGCAGATCAGCCCTGGAAGAAGAAGGGAACCTACCCGCAGGGTGACCTGGTATCACGAGGCTGTTGGTAGGTAACGCTGGTGGAGGTGGCAGCGTGGGTGGGGTGGCGAACATGGCCGGATGGTGCTGGTGTTGGGTCTGCGATCTGAGAGAGAAGTGCGAGGTAGCAAGATTAGAGATGGAGAGGGGCAGAGCTGGGCCGGAGGAATGGTGCGGAGGAATCTGGGGGGAGAGGGGAAGGTGTTTCGGGAGGCTGATGCTTGTTGCACTGCTAGCACTGCTGCTCCGGCTGCAGAGAGAAAAAGATGGGGGGGGGAAGAAGGGGGAGAGATACAGAGAGAAAGAGAAAGAGAGAGAAAATGTGTTACAATACAAGGTTGAAACAGTGTGAGAAATACACTTTACCAGAAACAACACAACTATGCAACATGGATCTCATGTTTTTTTTTTTTTTAATAGCAGTGGAGAGAGTAACACATCTTAACGAACTTGTGCAACAGGGCAGGACAGGGCTTGGGCTCTCTGGAGCGACGCTTCTTCTGGTACTTGAGCAAATTACAATCCTCAGAGCTATCTACGAGATACTGATAGAGGCCACAGAGGCAGCTGGATTTTGCACCTTTATTTGGCCTCTGAAGACCTTGCAGTGGCCATGTGCGTCCTTGTGGTCACAAGACACAATTACTCTAATTCCTTTTTCTGTTACTCTGGGTGCACAGAGTTCCACAGTGTGAGTGTCTCTGGGACCAAGCTGTATCTGCTGTGCATGCGGTGTAGCTATATTCACACAGGCAGGCAAACACATACCATGTTAATAAAGTATTCCCATAAGAATCCTGTATTTTACATCTTTTTCTATTATTTTTACTACTCCACTGCAAGTGATTTAAGTTTTGTGGGGTGGAAGACAGTATTGCTGCAGTTACTATTTAGCATAATTCCCACAATACCAATACTTGTTGCAATCTAAACTTCTGAGATGTCTTGAATATTTTGAAATATTATTAATCATTTATAGTAGGGTGGCATTTATAGGGTAAAACCACAAGAGAGCTTAAGTATGCAGGATACCATGAAACGCATTAATGGCAGCTCTCTGTATTCATATTTTGACCCTTATGCAGCCAAATACTATGCTTTTCATCTTGTTTAACTAGCCTAGTTCTTGACTGGGAGGCAAGGCATGTTTTCTGCACCAACAAAAAGACTATGCACATGCCAGTTGACTGGCTAAACGCTTTTCTTGTACCATTTTCATCCATCCTACTTACCGGACGGAGGCAATTTAAACACTGAAGCTAAGCCTCCTGCTACATCTGACCAAGTCAGATTGAAGCAGATTTCTCAGCTGTTCTAAGGGATGCAGTATTTTCTGGTATAGAGATCCCTCTTGTGATGTTGGTGAATCAAACAACTGTGATAACCATGAACAAACCTTCTACTTCAATAGAAGTCTTTCTGAATGTGAATCAAGGGAATTGCTCAAACTCCAACCTCCTTGTATTTCTAAGGCAAGAACTGTCTGGCTCAGACAAGACAGTGCACAACTCCACTAGAAACTAGACCTGAAAGAACTTTAGCCCACAGCTACACATGCCTTTCTGCCAGAAAGAGAGCATTTATCACCATGTTTCAAACGCAGCTATCCACCACTGCTGGAAATTCTGGCCTGTGGAGTCAGCACAGAAAGCCCAATAACCAACAGGGAGCATCTCACCCAGGCAGTAAGAGTACTCATCTCGCCTCCCAGCAATTTCTATCCCTTTTGAAACAACCGCCCCGTCAGTTGCATCAAGATGACACGAGTGTCCCTTTCCCATACCTGATATTATTGAGTCCGTTGTGGGCCACCTGGTGATGCACTTGGTAGTTGAGAGGCGGAGGGATGTGACTCGGAGGCTGGGTCCGAAGCTCAGGTATTAACTGAGGCTGCGACTGCGGCCGAGGTTGAGGTTGTGACTGTGGCCGAGGCTGTGGCTGAGGCGTGAGCCTTGGTGGTGCTGGTGCTGAAATCACTGGCTCCTTCTTCAACAGTGGGCTTGCTCGGGCACTCGATGTGGGCGCTGAGGAAGTAGAAGTCACAACGGCAGCTACTGGCTGGGGGCTGGGGATAGGCAGGGCGAAGGGCACGTCGGTGCTCAGTTCCCGGCTCCGCTCTAGCCCAGACACCTTTGGGACATTGGCTGCTTTCGCTTCTGGCTTGTCATTCAAGGTGGGACCTTATGGAGCAACAAGAAAAAGAACAAAGCACGTGCTGAAAGGTCTGAGCCTGTTTCTCTGCTTGGTAGAACATACACCTGAGAAAAAACAAGTCAGGTTTCAGCTCGTGGGAGCATCGTGGGAGCACTGCTGCTACAAGATGGATGTCTGCCTCTGTCTGTCCTTCCGCTGTCCTTGCCTGGCCAGTCTACAGTACTTGTTAGCATGTGTGTAAGAGACTTGGCTGCCCTTAAATGAATGCATACTACAAAGAACATACAGCTTTGTGACTTCTACACACTCCCAAGGTTACGTACAGTAGGAGTGTGAATGTGTCTCAAGTTACTGCTACAGCATTTCCTGCTCAATGTAAGTTTTAAGGCTGATAATGAACTCAGGAGCACAAGCCTGATTATTAAGACATTTCATTTTCTCAACGCTCTTTGCAGGCAATCTATACTGTGTTTAGGCTCAACTCCAGATACAACGCCCTGTGACCCATGCACAAATCAATAGATAACCCCACCTGGCTCCTAGGGAGGAGGCTACCTGGGATCTTCGAGTGGCAAAGGATGAGGACAGTTCTGCAGTGAAGCTGTGACATTGCCATTCCCTGGACACACTCTTGTGTGGAAGAACAGAAGAGAGAAAGCTGGAAAAATCCAGCCAGAAATGCAGTGAGCACCCAAGTGCAGACCTGCTCACCCAAAGTATTGCACACACCTGTATGCATGGCCTATCCAAACGACCAGGAATGCTACGACCTCGCAAAATGCACCTACGGTGAGAATTCCATACAGAATTACTCCTTCTACAATGCCAAGTACTTCCTTTTCTCCACATTAAGCTAAACAAAGCAGCCCAAAGGGTTCAAAGGCTGGAAAGGAAATGGGAAAAGGGAGGAAAGGAGAGGTATTTCAGATCAAGCAGTATCCAAAAGGTCGAATACAGTCAAAAGGACCAAGATGAACGTGATTCAACTCCCACTGTAACTCCCTTTTTGACATGGTCTGTATATATCCCTGAGCGCACATATACTCACAAGAAAAGCTGTTCCCAGGTTATGAGAACTAGTGCTGTCCATGTGTTTCACATGCACACACCCCACCGTACACACACAGCACTTGTGACTTTTAGGATATATGCGTTATTATCCACCAGAACGTGCTGGGGGCTGTTTGCGTTTAGCTGGCTTGCAGCCATGCAAGAGATGCTACCTACACTCCTTAACATGCCCCCAACACCCTCACGAACAAATTCCCCCTTTGAAATTTTCCCATCTCATCAAAGGGCTGATCCAGTTCCTGATGTGGGAGGTGTGGAAATAACACACACCACGAGCTAATTCTGGCCATGCAGACGCTCGAACCAGGCGTTTGGGAACACGGCCTATGCAAGTCCTCCCTGAGCGGCTTTGACCACTTGAGCATCACCGTGCCAGCGTTAGATGAGAGGAGGACAGTGATGAATCACAGCTACCAGCACACTAGCTCATTTTCTCTACAGAAAATGCCCATGGGGTGATGGCATCTCCTTCCTTGAGATAAAAGGCAGCTCCCCACACTGCTTCTGGCTCTGTTTGCACTCTCACCATTACCTTCACCCATCCATCAGTCAATCAGCCCGTATCTATATTCAGAATGTGAAAAGAGAACAAACGGAAACATAAGAACTCTATCAGCTGAAGATGGGTGAGGACTTGTAGCCTCCAACTCACGAATAACAGGAACAGATACGTTTCCAAACACCAGTGCTTTGGCTGGAAAGAAGCAGGAGAAATCCTGTCCTTTTTACCACCTTACACATCTTTACAGGTTTGACACACCGTCCGCAAGTCCCAAGTTATTCCCTACAACAAATAAAAGGCTACTGCTTGTTTCAGTGAGTTTCAAATGTGAGTTCATGCATCACTGGTACCCTAGTTTTGAAGATGTAACTAGCCTTGTTATTTGTAGTAACAAAGAATTTATTTCTAAAATCAAATTCTCATTGTTCTTGTGCACCCTTATATTTTTATAATGCCACCTATGTTGGTAAATTTTCCTCAGGTTTTATTACTAACAATTGAAAAATTGTCATTGACTAGTCAAACCATGGGTCCCCATGCTGGGCATTTTGGAGGAAGCGTATTCACAGCTGTAGAGCCCACTGTTTTTCAGAAGCTACTCATTAAAAGCAATTGGGTTTCATTCCTGACCATAGGTTTCCTGAGAGCCTATTAGCTCTTTCCACCCAACAGACCTCCTCCTACAGAGTTAAACCTTGTATTGTGTAATTAAAAGCAATGTAGACTAATGGAGTATATTCAAAACACACTGGCACCACAAAAGTTAGTTGAGTAAAAAGTCAATTAGATCCAAACCAAATCAATAAAGTCCCGCATTTAAAGCAGCTGTTTGACCAGTTTTATGTACAACTATCGATTCCCTGTGGTTTCAGCATTAGTTCTCATTCGCAATTTTCCCAAAGCAAAAGCTCATGCTCCCTTGCTGACTGAATTGACCATCCAGCCTGGTTGTATTAGTTAGTAGTAGGGGTACATGACTAATTCTTGCTGCCAACTTGCATCTCTCAGCTTGCAGTACTTTTTTTTTGCAGTTTTTGTGTTTCATTCTCCACAACAATGAAAATACTCAGACGCTACCCCCTTACCCCCCATTTGGAAAAGCTACAGGCTTGAGTGTATCTTCTCTCCTCCTGTAGCCATGTTGAGCAAAAGTAGAAGCACTGGAAAGGAACAGATAGAGTGTGAAGTCATGGATGAGCATGGAGAAGCCATGTGAGAGACAGCGAAATCCCCAAGCCTTCTCAGCCACCCCACAGAAAGGAGAGTGAGCGAATCCTGGTGTTTTAGTGACTCTGTTGTTTCCCCTTTTGACGGCTGCAATGCAGTACAAGAGAGAGAAGCTGCTTAATGTGGCTGACTTGAGGGTGAACTACCATGGATGAAGGGAAGGGAACAAAGGCAGAACAAACCATGGAAAGAAATGTCAGAAAGATGGTGATGCCAGCACTGCGACCTGCCTGATGTTTCAGAGTCAAACCCTCTGAGAAGGACACTTCTCCCACATCTAGGTGTTTCACTTAAGTCTCTGGTAAAACAGATTTGGATGAAATGGAAAGAAGATGCTCAAATGGAAATATCTCTCATCCATCTATCTCACTACTCTAGAAAAAAGGCACTTCTAAGGAAGGACTTAAGGCCCTTCACTTCAGCTAACTCCATGGAGTGCCATCCCATGACTGACTCGCACGCTGACACTGAAGAACATACATGTCCTGGTTTCCTGCTTTCCTTTCACACTCTTCTACCAACACATCTACCTGTTCAGTGCCTGTTTCCAATGCCCAGTCACTAGCTAAACCATTCTCCAGAGGTCTCCAGAAACCCGACAGTTTGGAGGCCATTTTCCTTGTGCAACCAAAGAAACAATTAATTTTGAAGGCTGTGATCACCTGGTTTCTTTGCTACTTAACAAGATCCTTATCACGATACCTGTCACAAAAATATCCAAGTCAAGACTTTCCATTTGCGTGAAAGTCTCTACACTACCTTCCCTGAAACCCCTCAGAAAGTTAATTTGAATGATTTTAATGAGAGATGTTGCCCATTCTGATCAGGATCTAAAACTCTGCAGTTTCTCTGTAGGATTCTTGAATGTGCCTCCTTAGGGAACTGGAGTCTCATATGCCCAAGTTCCCTCCAATAGACCAAGCTGACTGCTGGTCACATATGGAAATATCCCAAGGAAAAAAACCCGAACATTCCCTTTTGTGCAAGCTGGATCAGGTTTCATTGAGATCTTTTCAGAAATGTACGCATTTGGGCTCCTAATCTAGTCCTTCTGAGACAGACCCGCAGAGCTGAGCACAACTGCCCTGACAAAAGCACAGGCCCGCCAGACCACACCACAACGTTCTAGAGGAAAAAATGTGTTTATTTTTACCAAGTCCTAGAGTAATTTTCATGCTTAATGATAACAGGCTGAGCCAATTTGCCTAAGACTTGACAGTCAGCTCCAATAATTCAACCTTAATTAAACCTGAACGCATGTCAGTTCAGCTCGTCCCTTCACAGGAAATGTGACATTTGCAATGATTCACGTTTCAGCCATGCTATGGGAAGGCTGGATCACATCTGCCATTCTCCACCATGCAGAGCGCTACCCCTTTTCAGCATGCCAACTTTGTTTATTTTCTAACCAAACACTTTGGACTTCTTCCATTGAGAGGTCTTCTTAAATGAGCAGACAGTGAAACATGTCTTGATATCACGGGGATGAACGATGACTGAGTGCGAGAGACAGGAAAGAAAGGGCTGAAAGTCCTCTAACAAGAACAAGAACAACCACCTGGGATTAGTAGTTCTCGCCTCCTTGATCAACTAATTTGTCATCTGGAGTGTTGCAAAATTTCAACCTCCCTGTGTGTGGGGCTACATCCCATTCTGATTTAACCTGGTAGAGACAAAAACTTTTAACAACTTTTAAAAACACAGAGAGCTTCAGCTAGTGCTGCTGTAATCTATAGAAACAGAGTTAAAGTCTAAGAGAAACCCCAAAGTGAACTACAGTTGCATTTGCTGCAAAAAGTGTGTTTCAGAAGCAGCTGAACCTGAAAGACCATCAGCACTGATCCAATATGAAACGTCAATGAATTCAAAATCTGTGACTGGAATAAACACACGCTGGTCCACCCCCATGGCTGCACAGGGTGACATGCTTGCCAGTGTGTCACTACACAGCACTGCAGGCTAAATACAATACAGAAAGTCCCAGACACAAATTAAACCTTTCTGTTACAGGAATTTGCTTTCAAGCTGATTAAGAGTAGCTCAAGTGCAAGGGATTAAACATGTAAAGGCTGCTTTGAGGACGCCAATAAGCAGTTAGTGTGTTATACAAACAGTACTCAGGGCAACAGCAGTTCCAGCCCTGCCACTTGCTCTTTCCAAGCTGCTGTTGCTGCTGAAAGGGGACTGTCAACACACGTACAATGTGATTGGAAATAATCTAATCTTGCTTGCACGCCTTTCCTTTGTCTCTTGAAAAAAAGAAAAGTGGAGTCATTCAGACGTCTTTCTGCAGTCTCCCTTGTTGTATTCAAACAGCAAGGGTGATGGGGTGACGTGAGAAAGAAATTCCTCTCCTACATCCATCAATGACATCTTTACCAATGGCAATTTCCCAAGAAACACAACCACCACCATCTGCAGTCTATCTATCCACCCTGTACACATCCTTGAAAACAGACATAGGCCAGACCGGCTATGATGAACCCTGCTCCATATTAGAATTCCAGCAAGAACTGCTGCAAAAGCATCACCACAGGAATTACAGGGACATATGTGGCAAGAAGCTGAGTATTTCAGCTGGTTGATGAGTCCCAGAGACAAGTTCTGAACCATCAGCATGGAGAATGAGTACAGAAGAGCATGATTTTACAGCAGTAGGTCAAAACAAAGAAAGAACTAAAGGGGTGCATTCAGTTGACTTTGGTAAACCTTTAAAAAAACACGAGCTTTTAGAGTGCTGCATAATGTATTTTGGATATGCAACATGTATAAGCACAAGAGAGAATAAAGCCTTTTGCAGTGGCAATGACACTGACAGCGGTACAACGCTTACAAGTGAAAATCAGTATTTAAGTGCCAATTCTTTATCCCCAGCTGACTTTTTCTTTTATATCGATGGCTTTTTTATTGCATTTTAGGAAGGTAGCACTATTTGAGACATTAAGCAATTGGCTTGGTCTGCGAAGGTAAGGCAAGCAGAGCTACAACACAGAAGCTACCCAACAGATGGGACACAGAGTTCCTCCACCCATTTTAATGCAAATCAGCTTAAGATAAGAAATAAAGACTTGGGACACATAAACCCACTGTCTGGAAGGCGCTGTGATGTGTGACATGAACCATTTTTAACATTATTGTGAAGCGAAGGCCAACTTTCCATCGTGGCGGCAGCATACTGCACATGGTAGTCTGTGTCACGAATACGTTCTCCTGCGACATGGGCTCCTCGGGACATCAGAGGCCTCTGGTGGGTTTTCCAAAATAACAGCAGTGTTTTCTCACAGAGAAAAGTAAGCCAAGTGTGAGCACCAGCCCTCACACCTGGCTCTGGACCGCGCTGGTGAGCCGCAGGGCTTCGGTCCCAGCGCTGCTCCCTCGGCCCATCCCGGGACCGCGCACCGCTGCGGCGGGCAGGGGGCAGCTCCTTCCGCAGCCCGGTCTGGATGCGGCCCCTATCACTCAGTTCATTTGTACAGAGCTGTCTGTCAAGTCAAATCGTCTTGCTGCAATCTGAAATACCCTCCGAACAGCTGCCACTGTCAATTACTCTCCCAGACAGCCCTGACTATCAGGAAGAGAACTGGAGCGAGCACTTGCCAGTTTTAATAAACCGTGTTGCCCAAGTCATTTAACCTGCTAGATTGCTGTATGCTGGGGCTGTAACAAGCCTTCAGCTCTTCAACCTAGAAGAAAGCAAAAGTGGCAAAAAGCTGTCAGCTTGGTCCTCAGAATTAACTTCCAAGGGTGTCTTTCCCCGTTCTCCCCCTTTCTGAAGCACCCAAGTTTAAAAGTAAAATATCTTCAAGTCATTTTCATGATGTCACGACAAGGAAAGCATCTCATGTTTTTAACACAAAGCCCACAACTCCCGAGAGCGAAGGGCTGACATGCTCCACGATTTTCGTGTCAGAAGCACACCGGAGCAGAGCTCCTCTCTGCTCTTACACCGCAGGGACACGTCCCGTGGGCACTCCCCAGCGTGGCTCCGTCCGTGTATCGCTCACGCCCCCGCGATGATGATGCAGCTGAGGGTTTCAGGATGCCCTGACCGTCTCCAGGGCTCTGCACCCAGCACTCCTGGTTCTTACATTCTACTCAGCACAGCCACAGTTTCTCACCCAACTGAAAACTCAAGCGTGGCAAATTTACATTTACTCTGGTACTTTAAGGACCGGTAGGAGAGATTTCCTAAAGAAATATTTATTAAAAATTAAAAAGCTTCCATTCACATCAGTGTTTTCAGTTTGTGGCTCATATGTGTATCAAGATGTTGATCTTAAAGAAAAGACCTACTGTTATTAGGATTAATTTGCCATACAGGAGAATCTGCACTTCCACTAGAAAGCTTACTGGACTCTGCAAATCAAAAAGAAGATCCAAACCCACTATGCGGCATGTTCTCCTTAGCCAGCTACGTAGATAAGAGCCTTTGTTGCAAAAGCCTGTAGCACAGAAGGATTGCACCCCCTCCCCTAGAAACTGAGAGCAACAGCATTAAGACCTACGGACTTGACGCTGATTTGCTGCTTTATGGTTCTTTAATGGGATGTTTTATTCCTAGAGATTTGGGAGCTTTCCATGCTCTATCCAGGCATGTTAGCTGTAAGCATGCATGACGACACTCCAAAGCTGCAGGAGCTGAATGAAAATGGGTGCCAAACGCAAGGATTGGGGCCAGAGCATAAAGAAGAAGGATCACCACTCAAATCCCCCCAAAGTAAGTCACACTGCATTTTCCTAGCAATGCTGCTTCTGGCAACATTTCAATGCAAAGCTGAAACTGGATTTGCAGCTAAAGCACCTACTGTGGGTGCTGGCGTTGTAATGAGATTGAAAGTTTCATACAGGCTTTTAATCTAGGGCTATAATGGTGGATCAAACGCCGCAGGGTTGTATCTCCTCAGCGCTGCTCCTTGGCAGGTGATGGATGCCTAAAAACCGGCGATGTAAGAGCCACTCTTTCACCCTGGCCATAAAATGTTACTAAAGCTACTTGCGGTTACTTACTAAAGGTGTTTTTGCCTTGTTTTGTTCTGTTTTGGTGATGTGCAATGGCATATTGTAGACCTAATCTGAGCAACAGACAAGCAGCGAGGTAAATAAGCTGTTAGAAAGCCAGCCCCCGCGCCGTATGAAAGCAAGCACGCACACTCAGCTCCAGATGTAAGCTTTTAAACAGACCAAGCTGCTAAATACCAAGGAATCTTACGATTTTAATTAGTCAAACAAGGCCAAATAATAAACCATCAACTACTACATTACAGGAGAAAATGTACTGCTTTTGCTGTTTGAAATCCATATCGATTCCCATCTAGCCTGCGAGTGAGTTATTAATCACTCCAATTAAATCATGAACACAGGTCTTTACGCTGAAATTGAACCCCCACCAATAGATCAATAACTCAAACCTCCAAGAGCAATTACTGCTCAGCATAATAGAGCAGCTTGTTACAGAGCGCTCCACGCAGACCGCAATGCTCTGCCCCATCTCTCACAGGCAGCGCAAACAAACGGGGAAAAAAATAATTTCCAACTATTATTTTCAAAATAAACAGACATCTGCTTAGAGTTACCTAATCTCTCTCACATCACAGAAGTAGATCTGCCAAGGTCACATTGGAGACATGATTACATTTTTTCACAATTTGTTATTCTAGCAAAGCCCTGATAAGATTGAACTATTGAAGTTCACACTCTGGTTTAATTTCAAGAGGTTAAATGCCAAATCCTTTTCTTATTGCTACAAGGAAGGGATCTGCCAGGCTGCATAATACCCTGTGTGGGCTAAGACAACAATTTTGTTTCATCTGCACGGTCTTATGAAGGTTTTTGATATTTTTTTTTTAAAATGACATCAGAGAACACCAAGCTCCCAAAGAATTGTTTCAAGTAAAATCAGAAAGTGAGACTGTTCCGGAGGAGTGCGAATGATTTTTCAGACCTTCCAGCCTGGAGAAGTTAAGTCAATGGCTGGCTGAGAAAGCACACTTGCTAACCAAAACCAGAAAAAGGCAAGAAAGAACATTCTCAAACACCAGATCATCTCTGCTGGGAACAGGAGATGATTACCCTAACCAGCCAAGTGTACGCAGGGTCACAGAAATTCCCATATCTGCCTTGGAAGATAACTGGTGCTTGTCCTGATGCAATGGAAAGGGGAACTGTCCACGCTCAGGGTCTCTGACCGCTGTCCTGCCGCTTAGCTCCCACATCCTTTCCAGGTGAGAGCCATATTTCTGCACGCATCCTTGCTTCTGATCGGCCGGCCCCTTCAAGCAGGCCCCTGAGCACCATCCATCACCCTTCATTAGGGAAGCTATTGGCAGCCAATTAAGCGGTGACGGACCCACCCCACTGAAGCTAATCAAGATGAGTTCATCCTGTACCCTTCAGGCTGCAGGCACTGGCTCCTGCCTACCAGGGGTTTCACGTTATTGTGGCTTCCCCTTGCCGGCTCACTCCTACGTATGTCCAAACAGCCTTGGCCAGCATACGCAGGGAAGAATGACACCAAATCAGGCCATGCGAGAAACGAGCAGGTAGAGAGGCAGTGCTTGTGATGGGGTCTCACCACGACTTCCCACTGCCAGGCACTCACGCAGCAGGGAGGGAGGGAGAGATATTATCTGTTCCCCACTGCAGCAGAGGCAGAAAGAGCCCAGGCAAGAGTTTTCTTCCTCCCTGAAGGTCAGAGATTGCAACTGCAGTTAGAAAGATCAAACTGTGTTGTGATATCTTTTCTGGAATGCTTTACGTGCTACTCGTGAACTATGTCAGCTCAAAATCTGACATCCTACACCCATCTCCTGAAAGAGAGCGCATCTCTGGTCTCTAGATGACCACAGGCATCAAATTCTGTGCTCCTGGTTGGCTTTCCAAACATTTCTACTGGAAATACAGAGGCACACAACAGCCTCTTTAACACACACATCCAAATTCAGCCCCCGCATGGAAGCGTATGGATTTGAACTGGCTATTTAGGGCAGAGAAGGACCCTGTACCAACCAAAATTTTAAAGGGCAAGAATCCTCTTTCATTTTCACCCTTTCCAGAATCTAGACATAAGGATACCAAGAATCACACCTCTCCACCGAAATCAATGAGTAAGCATTACTTAGAGCAGAGAATTGCTTGTACCTGCGTGAGGAATCTCCTTTCCCCTGAACTTGAAGGCCAAGCTGCACGTTCTGTTAGGCTCCTACCTGACACCATTCCAAACCACTGAGCTTCAACGGAGAACAGCAAGGGGATCCAGACTTGCTTAAAACCACCTGTGAGGGACCTGACCTCCTCAGTTCCAAGCATAAAGCAGGAAAGACCACCAAACTTCAGCAAGAACAAGGAGCGTTTCAGCCAAAGGCTACTGCTGGTTGTGCTACAGGCAGATCCTGTTTCATGGAAATGATGGTGGCATCAAGCCGGATACCCAGCCCAGGAAGCCAGCGAACACCCTGTGCAGCACCAGGCAAGAGGGATGCCCAGGGAACGTGTCTGCGGAGTGAACCTGTGGCTCTGGTGTAAGGGACTGAAGATGCCAGGGAAGGAATCTCACCTGCAGAGTTGTGCTAAAGCTAAAACGTGCCCATTCCCCACATGCTTTGTGCCTACCACACCCACTGTTTCAGCACATCGTACTTTGTTGAGGAGGGACTGTGCTAAACTCTGCCATTTAAACTTTCAGGGATAACAACGACAGCAGTAGTAAGTTCTAATAGATTTAAGTCTGCAGCAGTCTTTGCTAGGTGCAGAAATAGACCTGTTGGGCCTGTGTGTGATCAGCAGCTGAAGTGCCAAAGCTGCTTTTCTGCCCCAGGAAAGTCACAACTGAAAGATATAAAAGGCTGGCAAGCAGAACTATTTAGAAACCATCTCAGTAACTTGACTAACTTCCATAAGCGATGTTATGGCTGAAGATGTGAGAATGGAAAGTTCTGCTGCAAGATGACTTAAGTGTCTCCTAAACAGAAACTGAAAGGAGTGACTGACAATGCACAAATTAGCAAAATCCTGTCTTACTTATTTGTTAAGTCCAGCCCTCACAGTTCAGCAACTGCTGTCACATCAGTGCTAATATAATTTGGGAAAACAACACTTGAGATCGAGTGCTTGTCAAGTGGGGCCAGTGCTTTCTGACCAGCAGCTGCCCATACCCTGCTGCCTCCCTCTCCATTCCCAGGCACAAAGAGGCACCTTCCAGGCAGATCCTGTGCTTAGACTTCGTAGCAGCACTACTACCCTAACACGCCATGTTTAGTTGTTACCAAATTGCTTCCATTTGGTTGGCAGTTATGCAGTAGCACCTCTTTTCATTAACTTTGTTGAGAATCTAGAGTCAAGGGGAAGAACAACTGGAGGAACTTTCCTGAAAGCTCAGGAGCAATAAGGTCTCCCACCTCTCTTCTATTTGCATGGTCAAAATCCAGTTCTAGAGCTGCTGGAATGGCATCTTAAGAAAAATTAAGATACTGAAATTAACAGACTGAATACGTTCAACACCATTTCAAGTTGCATCATGGATAATTAAAATATTTAAGGGACAAGCTGCAAGTTGTTAATCAGGAAACACTCACTTGAATGGTGTGTGCCCTTTGGATTCAGTCCCTATGGCAACCAAACATTCACTCCAAAAAGGATGTGCTGGAAGAAGCATGTGAGGAGCTGCCTCAACGTTTTAATTCACAGAGTGAGCAATGAATAAATACAGCTACTGACAAGCACAGCCCAGGCAAAAAAGGTTTGTCAACAGCATTAGGAAGCCACAGATGGCCTTTTGATTTTTAAGATTGAAAAAGTCCACTCTTCCTTTAAGCACATCCACTATAAAGATGAAGAAAACTGGACTGCATTGCACATGGGGTGTTGAATCACAGGTACTAGCTACTGACAACAGAATTTTTACCACAGGGAGCTTTTCTTCAGTTTCTAACTTCTTAACACCTGAGAAACTGTGGTTGTGTTTCCACTCCCCATATCGGAAGTTGCTGCATCAAAATCTTCAGAAAAATCTTCTCTGTCTTACCTGGCTCAACAGGAGACAAACTTTGAGAATGCAACAGCATGTGAAGGACAACGTCACAACATGCTCGAGAAGGAAAATGTGAGGGATGATTGTTTTTTCCTTCAAATCAGAGAGTGGCTTGCTATGCAATGAGGAAAAGAAAAGAGTGCTTCACCGCACCGCAGAAGGCGAACTCCTCCACCATGATCTCAGAGTGTGTGAAATGCAGCTGCAAAGCTCCTTCCAGCTTTCTCCTTTGATGAAGTGTGAACTCTTCAATGGGCAGGAGAAATTTTGGAAATACTTTGGTGCCAGAAATGCTTGAGGATAATGTAAGATCTGGCATCTAGTAAGATCTTACAGAGGGACATTGTGCTGTGCACTGCAATGGAATCACACCCTATTAATGAAAAGGTACTCTTGAATCTCTTCCTGGATGAGGTTTTACGGCTGCGGAAAGAAATCTCACAAGGCTGGAGGGTGCTGGATGGTGCAGGGCTGCTGCGGTGCCAGCCTCAACGTGCAAAAACCCTGAAACTATAACTCAAGACTTGTAAACCCAAATGTTTGCCCTTCATTCCTCTCCCACTGGCTCCTTGGAGTCCCTTTACATCCACCGCAGTGGCCCTGCGAGGACTGTTGGTATAAACACAACAATTTCTACAAGGCCGCTGGAAGGAGTGGTACCTTCAGGGGCAGGTTAAGGCCATGGAAGACACTTGTGACTCTGACATGCATGAGGACTATTCCCTGTAGTGATGGAGAGGCACTGAGTAGAGCATTCCTTGCCCTACTCACTGATGTATTTGGCTATTTTGGTGACAGGATTTGCTGGGGGCCCTGGCAGCACACAGCACTGTCCTCTCCCACTTCCCAGGCAGAGCCACAACTCCTGCAATCCCCACATTACCCTCTGAGCTGGAACCAGGCAGGCACTGTCACCGTCTTAGGCAGCAAACAAGTACAGACTCAGACATCTGTAAGGATAATCACAGGAATTGTTTCATACGAAACTGTTGCGCATTTTTATTTGAGGATTGGGTGAAAGAGACAACTATCTGGTCTTAGCCTGAAGATGCTTTTCCAAGACAGTAATTGCTGCATAATTCATGTTCTTGTTTTCACATGTTTGCCATGTGTACCAACAATCCCATTGAATTCACTGTAAGTTTTTCCTTCAAGTCCTCCCCATGTCACAGTTTTTCCAAACAGCAGAAACACAAACAAGCACAAGCCAAGCACTGAGCAGCAACTTGGGTTTGGCAAATTCCTGTAATCTCAGATTCTTGCACATTAGGAGGGGAAAGTGGGGTCCAAGCTAATTCTTGAGAGTTTCCACTCCACATTAGCATAGCAGACAACATCTTTCACTCATTATATCTGTATTTCCCTGCAAGCAGTTCCCTGTGAAGTGGGAATTGAGCCTTCGTATCTCTACCCAAAGCCACCTGCTCCCCATCAACTCCAGATCACGCAGGCTGGAGGAGTACTACCCTCTACGCGAGGCAAGGCTCAGAAATAGCATGTATTTATGACTGACAGGAAATCTCTGCACATTTAGAAGCAATTCATAGCTTCCATACCCAAGAGGCTCACAAAGAATGAGTAACAATGATGCAGGCCCTCAACTCAGCCTTTCAGCCATGGTTTGAGGCACCTTTGCTCATACTAAACTAGCTGGAGGTTACACACTAGGTCCCTGCAGGGAGAGGATTCCTTCTTTTAAGAAATACCCAAATGGTTAATCAATCCAGTGACTACAAATGAAATGCTGTGCTGGATTCAGCCAGGAAAGGGTTAACTCTCTTTAACTCACTGGAGGAGGGGAGGGGGATTTGTGAGAGCGGCTTCGTGGTATTTTGCTAGCCGGAGTTAAACCACGACAAATGCCTCATCTCTCAATGGGCAGAATCCAAGTTTTGGTGCCACTAGTTTTGTTTTTGAGGACACAATATGGTTGTTTTTGAGGACAATGCTCCAAACTGCCAGTGGTTTGTTTCAGAGAACCACCTCCTTCCACATTAACGTATTCAGTTGCAAAATCTATCACATATGTTGCGGGCAAACTGAGAGTTTGATTTAGCTCTGACAGCAGGAGAGCCTCTAGCCCAAATATCTGAAAGTAATAAAATCCACACCATCCTCCCGATTCCTCATGCTAACAGTGAACTGACCTATATTCACTTTGCGCTGTCAACAGCGAGGAACCCACACAGATACACAACCACAACTACAGACAAAATGGAAGGGACATCAGTTTCTAACATGTCTCAGTTTTAGCTTCCTCCTCCCTTGGCTTGACATAAGAATACTAATCCTGAATCCAGCATTTTGCCTTTCCACCAATTCTCTGCTGTAACGAGAAGGGACATGGGAAGCCCAGTTCAGCTCTCAGATGGAACTGTAACCAGGACCACAAATGGAGCTGGAGGACCAAGGGCCCCTACGCCACAGCAACGTAGGACTGGGACACTGCATGGCAGAGAGAACAAACCCATCTGGCTTGGGCTGCGGTGCACCTAACATCACACAGTATCCTCATCCCTCTGCTCTGCCTTCTTACTTACCCTACCATATCCATCCTGTTTTTCTTGGGTATCTTACCAAATTCAGCATCATCTCTTCATCTCACACAGAGGGACATACTTACTCCCTGAACATGGGAAACAGTGCCACCAGTCCATGCTGGGGTTGTGGACCTCACAGTGGGATAATTGTCCCATGAAAAATGTGAGCAATAGTGGTTTTGTTACAGGCTATGCCCATGGCTAATGGAAAGGACTGGACTATCACACTGTACCTTATGATCACTCCACAGACAGACATTAGACCAGGGAAGACAGAGCACCTATTATTTCATATACAGACACAAGAAGCAAGGAAAATTACGGAATAATCCGTTGCAGACAGTAGGTGTTCCTGTGTTTTTTAAAAACCACCTCCCCAGCCCTTTGTTTCGCAGGCAGGCTGGCTCAGATCTGGGCTGTTCCCCTAGACCCTGTGCTGCCCAGAGCTGTCAGGATGCTGGAGGCTCAGTCACTGCTCTGAATGAGGACATTTCTTCCCATTAATTCATAAAAACCAAAGCCAGATTTCCCTTACGCTAGGTGTTGCACGTTTCTGAAAAAAACCTGCTTCTCCTAAGACCAAACACAAATCAGAGTGGCTGGAAGGAAGCAGGATGTTTCCCGTCATGAAGGAGGGGGAAAAAGGCACCGGGGGAGCAGTCGGCCTCTCCGATGCCACACCACATCTCCAGGGACTAAAAGCTTTGCTGCATTCACAAGATAAATTCACCTTCTTCCCCTCTTCCCTCAGCAGCATAGAACAACTCCCCTGTTGCTGGATGGTGGTAAAGGTCTCCCTTTTCCTCCTCATGTAAGGAATTTCCCACCCCTTCATTTTATAAATTACCAGAACAGACATTTAAATGTTCAAGACTAATGTGAACAGCGTATTCATGCCTTGGGCATTTTTATGCTCTACAAGGAGAGAAACAAAAGGGCCTCATTTAATACCTCCCTACAGCATTCCCTGTTCCTGCTCTTCCCTTGTGAATCTCCAAATGCAAACTCTCAGTGGTTCAAGGCTCCTGCACTGCTCCAGCCCTCCCCTCTCCCTTTTTAAGAGCAAAATGGGCTTTTAAAGGAATACTCGCTGCCTGACTGGAACAGGTGGTGGGAATCTTTTGAAGGAGAGAAAAATCATTTGTAACAAATAAAAAGAGAATTCTGATTCCCGGGGTTTTATCAAGCCCCCGCGGGAGTTATTCGGATGGCAGGCACATCTGCTGCTTCTGCATGCGTCGGTGGGTCCCTCGGTGCCCCAGCGCCGGAGCTGCGGGACGGAGAGAATAAACGGCCTCTGTGCACCTGCACCCTTCGCCTCCCGGGATGCCAAGGAGCAGGGTGGCTCTGCCTGCTTTGTGGGGGATGTCCTGAATGCCTCACCAGCTCCAGAGCCTGATGGGCCAGCCTAGGGGCCGAGCCCGTCTTCTGCCCTGGACACTGAGATCTAGCTTTACAAAACAGGCAGAAGCCCCTATCTTCACCATAAAATAACCATCCAATGTTGAACAAAGCTCTGTGCTAGATCAAAAAGCCGAACCTGCAGAACCGTTCCTGGGGCTCTGCTTTCCTTCTTTCACAAAACCTTCCCAAACAGTAAATTTCTAATGCTCAGTCTAGGGCAGAAACATCACCATACGCTTAGGCGAACAATGTAGTCTCTTGCCTTATAATTGACATGTAAAGAAGTCTAACTAGGAAAGGAGCCCTAGGGCATGGCTGGCAAAAACTGGTTTGCTGTGTGGCACTTGGAGACAGCAGCTCTCGTGAAGGAAGGGAAAGAACTGCAGCCTTGGGACAGCAGCTCGCTCCCCACCTCCCCTCTGCAGCCCCACATCCGCCTTTCTTCCTCCCTTACTGTCAAAACTGAAGAAGGGAAACGTGACAAGTTGGAAAGGCATGGGAAAGACTCAAGAGAGAGAATTCAAAGCACCTCTGCCGTGCTCCAAAGTGCTGTTATGGCTGCTCCCTGTGCATGGGGAATTAGGATACGGTCCCCAGTCCAGCTGTGAGCAAGGGAGGCAGAGGAATGGTTGTGCCTTCTAGGAAGACCTCAGGTACAGCTCCTCTTCTGTATTAGCTGGCCAGCAAAACGTACAGAAACGTCCATGGCTAAGAGCAAGTGCTGGAATCCAGGCTTATCGCGATATGACCTAAGGGATGCTTCACTACAATGTGGCCAATGCAGTTGTTTGTTCAAGGGTTAAAAGGCAGGGATATTTCTTCCTATGGAGAAGGACCAGGAAATTAAACCTGGACTTAACTCAGATCTCCCTCCTTTCTTATATGGGTTTCTCTCCACAAAGAGGCGGTGGTGGTGGGCTTGAATATTCTCCAAATGTGACTTCCCTTTCCTCCACAAGTAATTTATAGAGAAAAAGGTCTGAAATCACTGCAGTCTTCTACAGCTATGCCACGCTCTGAAGTTCCGGGCTTCTACTCATCTCTTTGCTTCTCCGCATCAATACAGCCTGTTCACAATGTGCACTGAAGTCATCTCAAGATGCATGTGCCCACCTCTCCCCACGCACAGCAGCTCCACGTATGCTTGGTGACACGCTGTCAACCGAAGAGTTTTTCAGCAGCCAGTCACACAGCAGTACCAGGACGTCTATTTAGTTCCTAAGTCTGCAAAAACTGGCATAGGCCTTTACATAGTCTGCAACACCCCTGCCGTATTTACATCCCTTCCAAAGTACCACAGAAACATTTATCACCATATGGTCAAGCTCTAGAGTCACATACCAGCACTGGCATCCTGGAGAAGGACTGTATCAAAAACAAGAGCCCACCTCAAGTACCTTTGGGGTATTCAGCATGCTGCGGCTGCACTGAGTTAGTTTCTGACCAGAAAAGAGAACACTTTCTTCCATCATGCTGTAGAAATGTTTTCCTTACAGCCCAACTTCAGAAATATTCAGCACCCGATACTGAGGTTGGTTTTTGTAAGAGCTAAGTATCATAAAGTAGCCATGTGTTTAAACAAGAGGTCATTATCCACCAGCTCCAGGGTTCAACGCAGGCGTCTAAGTGAAGAGCACTTCGAAAATAGAGCCGTTAAAGCACTAACGGTAGTTTAGAGCAGTTTAAGTTTCTGTTTTACTGATTTTTCTGGCTAAGATTCATAGGGCTATCAAATTAGCATCTGGATATCTTGTTGCAGGGAGTAAAGTCAATAATCTAACAGGCCCATTTCGTTTCTCTTTACTGCTGCAACCGTGTGACTTCATCGATACTCAGACCTGAAGGCAAAGGACACGAGGACAATGCCCTACCGCCGATGCCAAGCCCCTGCTTTGTGTGTCAAACAGCACAGTCCAACAGATGAGATTGAGAAACAGCCATCAGGAGGAACTGCTTCTACTCAAGATGCCATAACACCAGAAGTTTAACACTAACTTATTGGTTCCTGACACAGTTATATGGACAGCGATTTTTCAAAGGCGCGAAGTCAGCAGGAGATTAAGTGGGGGTTTGAGCCAGACCTTTAAAAGCTGTGTAACCAACAATTCACCTGCACCATAACCTGGAAACTTTTCAGGACCAGCCACAGTAGCAAATAACATTTGTTATTTAAATAAATGTGCTCTGTTAACACTTTGCAGAGAAATCTGTTTTACCCAAAAGCAACCTCCTCAGGCCCTCTAGGTTCATCTACCCCACGGTAAGAAGGGAAGCTCCTGCACACCCTCCCGTCCCT
This sequence comes from Eurypyga helias, assembly GCF_000690775.1. Lineage (NCBI taxonomy): Eukaryota > Metazoa > Chordata > Aves > Eurypygiformes > Eurypygidae > Eurypyga > Eurypyga helias. The sequence continues at coordinate 58,836 of NW_010240740.1, read as the reverse complement.
CCCCTCCGCCTCTGGACATCGTTTTCAGCATCGGTTTGTGCTGCACTCAGCGCTCCACGTCGCCAGACCGGTCAAACCCACAGATGGAAGGAAAGATGCCTTTCCATCCCCACCTCTGGAAAGATGCAGATGTGGTAGGAAAAGCCCTGCAAGCTCCACTCATTCCCTTTGAAACCCGAGGAGAACAGATGAGCAGCACATTTGAAATTAATTACAGCAAACCTACTGCATTGTTCTCCCCCCGCCTTCCTTTTCCCCTGACCCCCCCATCGCAGAGCTTTCACTGGAACCTCTGTGGCGTGTATATTTTCCTAAAGTCGACGGGGCCAAAACGGTACAGCTGAGACATTCACAGAAGTCAAAGAAAGTGCAGAGCCAGGTTAGCGCACAGGGGTACAATAGTTCCTTAAGAGCGAGTGTCTCCCCCGCCGCCGCCCCCCTCCTCCCAAACCTTCCGTCTCTAATGAACCTTTGGTGTCTGTCCACAAAAAACAAACATCAATCAGGCAACAGGCTGTTCCTTTTCCCCTGTTGCTAGTCTGAAATAACAGCCATCCCCCGCTGGGCTGGGAACGCCACTTCCCTCTCCAGCACACATACGGGATAATAAGGGGGAGGCGAAGGAGGGAGGAAAACCCGCTCCGAGGTGCCAGAATACACAGCCAGCCGTGCCTTTCGGAGCCAGAGAAAACTTGGGAACACAACAGCTTTTGATTCCTCCTGCCCCACTGGGCACGTTAATTATTTAATAGTTGGCTTGTGAATTGGTGGTAGGAACAGGGTGGAAGGGAAATCAGGCTTTTCCCCCCTCGCCCCCAGTCTCCTCCTTGGGCTGGCAGAACAGCGTGCGTCGTGCACACACGCGCGTGTGTGTGCGAGGCTTCAGGCACGCCCGGAGCCCGCTCCGAGCTGCGGCCTCCCCCCGCCGCTCTCACAAGACCCTCCTTGTTGGCTTCGACCGCAGCGGCCGCGGACAGCATGGGACGGCATCTGGATCAAATGAGTTATGGGGCAAAGAAACGCAGCCTGTCTGCTCTCCGTTTGGAGGCGCGTATTTTTCACGTATTATGGCTGGGGGAAGGGCAGTTCGGAGTTTATACTGGATTTCAACGGAATCGGAAATGGAGCTGCAAATCAAACAGAGATCAGCGTTATGATTTGCAACCAGGGCTTTCCAGGTGTCTGAAGCAACACTTTGGAAGGAGCGTGGGGAAAAGGAGAATGTAACTACATCTCAGTTGGATGGAGAGGACTCACAGATGTTAGGAATATTTTTGATCAACAGCTTTCCTGGCACTGCCTGTGGTGGAATCCACAACCTTGACGGCTAGCTGAGTAAGAAAGTGCTGGCAAGCTCCTGCCTGCATGCAGGCAATTTGCAATGCTGCCAGTCAATATTTCAGTGAAAACAAAATTACAGGGATCATATTAAAAGAGAGGAAAAAGGGAAAATAAAACAAAACAAAAACCAGCCTCCCCTTTTAAGAGAAACTCCGATATGACCTGATGGGAAAGACCTTCCCAAATCACAACGCACTCTTTGTTTGTTTAGAATTACCACTCCGTGATGGGAGTCCTGCCGTGAGCGCGCAAAGGCCAGCCCGCCAGCAGCTGCAGAAGCAGCCCCAGCAAGAAGCAGCTTTACACGGGGACACCTGGGTGGCATGTTTAGCACAGGCCTGCAGGAAACGGGGCAGAAAGAGGTTTATGGTTGTGTCCATTTGGTGGAGGAAATGTGTGCAGCAGGCACGGGTCTGAGCCAAAAGCCTGGACCCAGACCTCTTCAACTGCTGGGAGGAGAGGGGAAGGGATGGGAGGAAAGGAAAGCTTCTGTGGCAATATTTTCAAATTTGGGTCTGGACATAGTCATGCTGGCCTAGTCATAGTTTAAAACAGTGGTACTCTTGAGCGACACAGCAAGCACTGCAGCCCAGGCAGCATTTCTCCCTGGACCAGCCTTGAGGTGACTGACACAGGCTCTCAGGGGGACTGAAGCTCCTAGTACAGCTCACACCACTATCTGGAGTATCTTTAGAGTGTCTCTGAATTACTCCCGCTTCCACGGCTTGCCAAAGGTTGCTCTGCTGCTCACAACCACTGAGTTGGGCCCTTTTCTGCTCCAGCCTCAGGACTAAGCTCGGCTGACTACACCGCCACTGTCAGCGGGAAGTCCTCCGACTTCTGCTTAAGGCAGCTTTACAGCATGTACTGCTACAATGACATGAAGGGTCCAGAGGCTGACCTGTAACACAGAAACATTTCAGGCCAAAAGGTATATTATGCTCAGAGAATTTGCTCATTGATCCAATGAAAGGTATAAAATAATCTGCTCTACTTTGGTTATTAAATCGATCAGTACAGAATGCAATGGACACATGCTAGTTGTTGGTTTCAGGTTTCTAGATCAGTTTTAAAGACTGATTCAATAATAAAAAATAATGAGAATGTTCATTATTGTATAAACGTTCAATGCTCACACTGTAAATTTCTCCCTCCAGCCATTAAACCTGTATGAAATCAGGTTGCCTCTGCAGAGCTTGCACTGTGAGCGCTTCTTTCTGTGCCCAGCAAAGGCCAGCCGCACAGGAAAGCAACTGGCTGGGGACAGCCGAGCTGTTTGGAAGCCAAATCACATAGTACTGAGAAAATTAAAATGTTAGCTGCTTCATCCAACAAGGCTGGCCCTTTTCTGCCACCCTGCTTTGTGGACAGCTTGCCAGGGAGCAGGCTTTGGCTTTGCTTTTCAGTTTAACATTCATAAGTCAATGCTGTTTGAGGTGGATCTGCAAACTCTGATGTGATCTTTGGCAATGCTGCCTCATCCTACGCTTCCCAAGGTGTCACAAAGACAGGAACCCATGGGCCTGAAGGGACAAACTCTTCTTCTGTGGGTTTCACACCATGAGACAAGGAGCGTTCAGGAGACAGCTCTCTCTCTCAAAACTGGATCAGCAATAAATATGGAAATACAGAACAAACTAAGCAGACACCAGCAGCAGATGCAGGTTCAGACGTCTGCTTATTACCAAACCTCACTCCAGCTGAGACTTAAATAGCCTCCTTTATGCAAAACGGGAGAGGGAGCGGAATTGAAGGAAACTGGCAATTACACAATTTTATTTCCCTCCTAGCCCATTCGCTTTTCATCAGGTGGCTCTGCGCTCGCACACGAAAGGCGCTTGTGAGCACTAAGTTAAGCACAAAGCCAGCTTGATACTTTCCTTTCACTGGGAGGAAGTCTCCGTGTGCTTTTCTGGATGCAGTGGAAAAGCACAGTGAACACATTATTTTGAAAGCATCACGAATGCCTGAGACACAGGGACTTCCAGGCTGCAGCATCCCTCTTTTCCAAGGCTGCAGCCCTCTCAACATGATGGTGTTTCAGTTTAACCTCTGCACTGGGCATTATCTGTACGGAGCCATCTGCAATCTTCTTCCTCACCTTTGAAAAAACCAAACTCCTCTTTTCTAAAATCTTCACCCAACTCTAGTGGCTTGTCTGGCAAAGAACCCTCCATCTCACAGTGCTGGAAGGCGCACTTGGGTGCAGTGAGGCTTTCCTGGCTTCGCCGCCCACCTCCCTGATACCTTTTAAGAATATTATCTCCAACCGGCAAAACGTTAATGTCCATTTCACTGGAGAGAGCTCTGGAAGTCTGACTATTCCCTTATGGATAAGCCTTGAAGAATTTATTAGTGATGAAACCAATATGTTTCTTCAGAAACTTAATAGGGTTCCATAAAAATTACTTCAATAACTTTTAAAATTTAATGGTGAACGAGAACCTTTCCACAGGCTTTTTGAACTGTCCGACAGAATCCCATAGCGGGGATATAATTCTGCAATAAATTTTGCAGGATGGTTAAAAAAAAATACAGAAAGCTTTTAATTTCCTATTACCTCCTGTAAGACTCTGCCATCAATTGAAAGCAAATAAATGAACTAAAAGCGCTGCAGTCACTTTTCTATCCTAGCGAATTACACGAAAATATTTACTGTTGGGAGAAAAACCCAACAAACTGGAACAAGTATCCTTTTCAGAAACACAGACACGCAAACACAAACACTACGCCAAGTCCTGCCAAGTCCTGCTCTCTTATACAGTGGTGTAAACCCAAATAAATCCAGCGAAGTCAATGGAATCAGTATGGTTTTACCTGGCTGAACCGAGCCCGGGAGCCGGGGCCGAGCGCACAGAGCAGCGGAGATGGAAGGAAAGCCTCACGCTGCGAGTCCCCGGGCAGCTCGGCAGCAACATTAACAGGCTCCATGGGGAACTGCGTTCAGCCCTTGTTAGCAGGAAGGATGGCCAGCGAAGCACGGAGGTGAGAGAAGTGGTGGGCACGTGCTCTGTTATTAGAGGAGAAAACGGCAGGAACCCTGTGGGCTGAAAGCAAGCTCCAAACCTGGCCTCCCTCCTCCCCTCCCGTGGGACGGGACCGGAGAGCTACATCACTTAGAGCAGTGATTTCAAATGAAGCTCATACAAAAAGGTATCTCAGAAGTACAGAAACATGGCATGAACTACTACTGCTCGCCACCCAGGCTGCTCGGGACCGCAGGGTTCTGCTCATCAGCCACCTCCCTGTCCCGGAAGAAGGCCTCAGTCCCAGGAGGTCATGGAGAGAGGAGCGGGAGAAGGAGCGAGATGCTGACAACATCCTCTTTGCCTGAAGTCTCCGCTGCTGGATGCCGGGGCCTGGCTGGGGCTCACAGACCCTGCCAGCATGCACACAAAGGAGTAACCAGATCCATTTGCAATTAAACAGCACGCCCTGGTCTCATTGATCACTCCCATTGATTGCCCAGAAGGAAACACAAGCCGACTCGGGGTCAGATCCAGCTCCCCAGCCTTGCCCCCCACCGCCTTGTCAAATTACTTGTCGATGCTCCGGCTGCCCTGTTTTATGCGGGTGACCCGGGCGGAGCACAGGGTTACGGAGTCTGCGGGAGTCCCGAATGGGCTATCACACAGCCCAGGACAGCTGCCCACGGGCGACCTGTCAAACCGCCGCAGCGGGCACGCACGGAAAGGAGCATCAGGGCGCAGCGCCAGCCTAGGCGTTGCACGGCGTGCTGCACACCTCCGGCACGGGTCAAAGGGGGCTAAGGAAAAGGAGGGTTCTCCCTGCAGCAGGCTGGTTTCCACCGGGACGCGGTGGTCACGGTGCGCTCCAACCTGTACCAGGGGTCCAGACAGCTCCCCTCGCCCCGCACCGCAGCGCCAGTCCACATCAATCAGATTCACACCCAGTGCTTAATTTTCCAAGAAACTGAAGCTTTACAAAATTTTACATGAATAAAACATGTCTCCGAGGTACTTTAAAAGCAGAATCGAGAAGCCCTGATAGCTTTGTGGGGGTTGCAACTGCCGCTCTTACCATCACCACCCTACAGCATCCTTCTGGTGCTGAGATACAACCTGTACCAGCATCCTGCCATCAGGGATGGCAGCTGGAGACAGCACCAAGGCTTACCAGCTTGGCTTTCGCTACTCAAGATAAGCAAACTATAAATAAAAGAGTAAAAAGATGGTATCTTTCAACCATCCTTTAAAAGTCTGGGTAATGTAAACTGCTACACACACTTGGAAGGAATTCTTTCTTCTTGCTTTGCTCCCCCCGCCCCCGATTTACAGTTTGATGGTCCTTTTATCTACTTCCACATGAACCAAGAAAAGCTAAAATGTACCTACTCAATCAATACGAGTTTGTGCTGGCGCATTCAGGGTATATATATTATTTTGCTTTTATAGTTTATTTTAAATAAAAAGTATAATTAAAGAAAATAAACCACCCACTTCATAACATTTACACAACGAACACTTTATTTATTTTATTTACGTTTTGGTGGGCAAGGCACAGCGTGCAGTGAGCTTTCCGTGATACTTAACAAAGCTGCATTTGAAATTTAAAATCTTTAAGGAAATGAACAAATTCTGTGGAGGAAGGGCAGTTGAGCAAAGAGACTTCTTACATTACCCTAGGTAATTGTGCATATATATGTTTCTGCGTGCCTCTCTCTACTCCAAAAACATATCCATGACTTGGATGCTTTAAATCAAAAAGCAATTTCAGTCTGTAATACTCAAATAAATAATTAAACACGTTTTATCTCCTACAGTATTGCTCCTATTCATTCTAATCCCACTGACAGGAATGCAGCAACATACCCCACATCCTTAAAATAACAAAAGAAAACACAAGACACCAACCAGAAGGCCTGGAAATGTTTATAATTCAACTTTTCAACTCTCTTGGCTGCAGCCTGAAGCTACAAAGAAAGCTCTATGCTGGCTCACTTGAGGGAGACAAACCCGGAGATGGCTGTGCAAACCGCACGGCAAACGGCGCACGCAAAACCTGCCCGCTTGCACGAGGCAGCTCTGACTTCGGGAGGCATACAGCACTCAACCTGTGTTGAAGTTCATAAATTATCCACTTTTGCAGTGTAACTGAGTTTTACGAAGTTAAACTGACAGTGTGGTTTAGGTGAATGGTCTCTCCTACTTGTCCGTCCTATTTTCAGACAGCTCCTATGGACAGGGATGGTTATATCTTGAACTACTACTAAGTACATAGAACACAGCTAACAAAGGAGACACAGAGTACACTGCCATTCCCAAAGAGAAGCCTGAGAGCTTTCCAGAGCCTGCAAAATCAGAAAACTGCAAGAAGATTGGAAGACTGCACTTACTGCACTATTTTCTGTGCTCGGCTTTGTTTTGAAATGTGGGTAACTGCCTGTGACTCGGGTGATTATCTCGGTTACCCACACTGTTTGAAAATCAAAGTCCTTCTTCTTCTCAGGCCACTGCATAATTATATATATATGCATATGCAAGAAAGCTGATGTACTCATCCAGGCAGTGACAAATTAGACAGAACTTTTCAAAAAGAGGATGCTGGGATGGGCTCACATACTGGATTTAGCAGTAGCTCAGGATATCCAGTATTACCAAGCCCCCAGGCATTTACAGATCACAAACCATCTTTAAAACGAGGTTAAAAACAAAGTATTGGGCTTCTTTTTGACTGCTGGCTTTGAAGCACAGAAGAATCAGTGTTCCAGGCTCTTCTCTGTAGCCAGGATGACTAAAGTCTTATTTAAAAAATGAAATTAAAGCTTAGATTTTTGAACAATTCTCCAAGGGCCCCGGTTTCATGAAAAACACAGAATATTGTTGTGATAAAATCACAAGAGATGCAACAAGGGGAGTAGAGCAGCTGCAGAGCATCCTGAGCACCGTATAAATCATAGCAATGTGGTTGCCATCTAAATAAATGCATTACATATTTTATTTATTATTACAGATGCTGCTGTGGAAGTTTTTGCTTGCCTGTAATTATGGTGGACTCTTGTCCAAAGATACAGCTGTAAATTATCATCCCCCTCAAGTTCACTGTCTGCAGGTAATCACATGCAAGGTGGTGAACTCAGCAGAACATAACCAGAACCTGAGGATAACACTGAGATCAAGAGATGGGATGTATCTCTGCTTTTCCTGCATCTCAGACCCCGCTGAGGACCTCACGCAAGAAAACTGGGACAATGACCACCGTGCACGTAAAGCACAGCTGATGGCCTAAGCCAGCGCCGTGAGGCTTGTTTGCTCTGTGTCTGCGCGGGCCTCCGTGTGAAAAGAACGCTCTACGTGCCGGCACAGCAAGGCAGAGGCCCCAAAGGAGAGATGAACTTGATTACAGGAGATGCTGTCCCAGCTAGACAGAGTCTCTGACGCTGGCAACCGGACAGGACCAGAGGCAGAGCATGCAAGTAGCACGGCAAGCGCAGGAGACACCGGGCTCTCCATCCCCCCGTCAGCTCTGAGCAACCATTAAGCCGTGCTGCTGCAAACCTGCGCCAAGCACGTTATTTGGAGCTCAGCTGCATTCAGGTTGTTTTCTGCTTCACCAGGCATCACAGGTTCCTCCTGGAGAGCTGACTTGCTGCCCTCCCACCCTGCCCCTGCCCCGCTGCCCCTCCTTTCCCCTCTCACCCCATCTCACAGTAATAACCATCAGTTTTTAACAGCATGTCCTACACTGGAGGTTCTGTAGTTCCAGCTTTTAAAATGATTTAGTGTGACAGTTTAGTGCTGAATTAAAAAAAAAAAAGGAAGAGAAGCAGCAGAGAGAAAAAGGAGACAGTCCCCTTAAGGCAACGACGTTATGGAGCAGTGATCTCAGAGGAACAAGGGTTCTTCTCTGGTTCAGATGTGCTTGTCAGGGCTCAGTGTCGTCTCGGAACAAGAAATCGCTCTTGCTGGCCCAAGGCACAGTTTGTGGTCAAGAGGACAGAAAATAAAGGGAGGGAACTTCAAAGAACCATAAGCTGCATTAGCCCGCTGGGGCGGGTGGCTGCGGCGCATCCCATGGCTGACAATTACGACCTGCACACCACGAAAGCTTGCCTCCCTCTTGTCAGAGGGATAAGACACAGGCTGTGAGCTTTAGAGCTTTGAGGATGTGTACAGTTCATGATGAAAGATAGCACTTCAAAGCCGTCCGCCTAGAAACCCAGGGAGAAGCGAGAGCGGAGGGTAAGCAATCTCTTTTTTTTTTTTCCTGGGGGGTGCATATGCAGGAAAAGGATAAGACTTACTTTTCTGTCATTTCTTATTGCTATGAAAATGAAGCCTTGCACTGTTTATGGAATCGCTCATTAAAAGGATCTCTTGATAAATCGCTTGATAAACATTCATTAATTAAGTCTCTCAGCACACTTGGCTGACAAGCACTAGTCTGCATTTTGCAGGAGGGGGAAATCGAGGCATGGAGCCTCGTGAGCTCCCAACCAGCCCAGGGCAGAGCTGGGTCCTGGCCAGTCGCCCTGTGCCACCAGACAGATGGGTCACACTGCTCCCCCCATGTCCAGCTTGATTTTGACCCAAAGATAGGACCAACATACTAGGCTTCAACAAACTTGAAAGTCCTTGCTGCTGCCCAGTGCCCGCCGGGACTGCAGGGCAGACATGGCTCTGCAGGTCTGGCTCCCCCGTGGGCATCTCAGCTGATGCCCCGTGGGCTCCTGGACAGCCCTTTCATCTCACAGGCAGCATCCACACCCACAGCCTGCCTGGGGTTATGAACACCAACACCTCAATGCTGCCCAGCCTCCACTCACCCTGCAACAGAGATTTTCCTTATCAGAGCCCTTGGCCAATGCCAAACCCATTTGGGAAACATATACTTTCAGAAGCCAGTTTTGCCCTGACCCCACCCTGGGCCCTGGGCTCAAACACTGGGGACAAAGAAGGTATCCCAGGCTGCAGACGCAAGGCTATGGTGGTAGAGAAGGCACAGCTTCTCCCGCTTTCCCTGCACACGGCGGGTCAGGAGCAAGGAAGGGTGGGAGAAGGCTCCACTGCCTCCAGCCAGACCCCTCAGGGAAGCCCACTGGAGGGCGGATCCAGCAGCAGGAACGCCACACTTTTTTAACACTCAAATTCTTAAAATACAAGCTATCCAGCCCCACCACTCTTAAAAACACCCTCACAGCAGGCAGGCGGAGGTCCTTCCAGTGACTTGGGGTGAACATCCCCCTCACCTACCCAGGCTGGCAACGTGTCTGCCCTCCTATGAAGCACCGTCACTCCCTCCGCCTCACCCACCCTCTTGGAGACAGAGGGACGGATCTGGCTTTCGCCTACGCCTCCCCTGCCCTCGTGGCACTTGCCCTTCAGAAAAAGCAAAGGACTGGCTGGGAGATTCCTGTGAGAAAGGAGCTGCTTGAGAGAGCAAACAGACCTTTATTATTTGTTTATCGATTTATTCACCAGGAGGATGTAACAACCGGCTCTCGGCAGCAAATGCCCTTGTAACTCCGTGCTGCAGCGACAAGTTGGCTAAACAAACGCTTTTCTGCGTCAGAAAACAAAGACCTGTCAGCACAGCAGATCAGGGATTCTCTGCTCTTACTTTTAATTATTATTTCCTTATACAGAGGATTTAATCTCCTCTTCTCCTGGAAGCTCAAAGTGCCCCATTCAGGCTATTTCACAGCTGTGACTACCGAGGTCACCCTGGGTCAGGACACCTCTCTCTGCTGCATAATAGCGACCGGTCCCCGAAGTGGACATCTCCGCCGTGCATCTGTTGTTGCAGATGAACTGGTGTCAAAAGGAGGAGCACGGCGGCTGTGGCCCCGGCAGGGAGAGGGCGAGGACAACCGTTGCCCGGAGAGCCCCAGACAAAAGACGCTGATCCTCAGGCCCTTTGTGGAGCTGTGAAACATGGTCAAAGGTTATGTTTTACAGCTGTTCCAGCCTCTAATAAGTGAAACCCGTCTATCTTAATACTTAATTGCATTGCTAAGCTGCTGATAAATGAGGATGGCATAAAACAAATATGCTGGGCCAAACACATCCCCAGGGATAGTTTGTGGGAACAGGGGGAATTGCATCAGACAATGAATCCACTTTATTGTGTTTTAAAAGCCTGGTTACCTTCAGTAAGAGCTGCAGCATGGACGCTGCAGATTTGCCAGTTAATATCTCCCCAAAAAGGCCACAAGCGTTTACAAAAGAAGGGCACAGTGCAAATGCCCACGGGAGAGGACGAGCACGTGCCACGCCGCGCGTATGCCCATCAGGAAGCTGTGTTGAGCTAATCCCCTCCCCGCGCAGCCACCGTGGCTCCAGCCCTGGAGAACACAGGCCTTAAATCAACGCTGGTATCTCACAAAAGGAATTTAAGCGCCAGGCTTTGAAAGTCACTTTCTCCCGGCCATATGGCATCACGGAGCCTGGTCGCATCGGAGCGGCGTTCATTTGCATGTGCGAGAGACAAATCTGGCTCTTGCGTTGCGGGAGTGATAACAGGGCGAGGGGTAGAATTCAGCGCTGTTTGGGTTTCTGCATAAAATGTCGTCGAGGCAGATTTCTCTCACCTCTGAACACAAGTGCCAAACGCTGAGGTAGCCGCAGCAGAGCTTGCCCACGGTCGCAGCCCGTGCCGTTCCGCGCAGCCCCACCGGTACAGGGCCAGGTAAAAGGGAAGTCTGAGACAAAAATCATGATCTGAACCCAAACCTTGCCCAAGCTGGCACCATCTACACCCACATTAAACCAAACAGGAACAGTTACAGGGATATAAACAGCCTTGAACACAGACTTCAAGACAGCAAATTCACAGCCATTCACACATTTCATTTCCTGATAGGGAGGTATTTTGAAAACTCATGTTGCTGAGCTGCTCTGTGATATGAAGGGGTGGAGGATTTCAGGCTTCAGCATGAGGAGGAGCCAACAAAGCTGCTAACGCTCCAACACAAGCCTCTCCAGCACATCTCCGTGCCATGCATTTAGGCAGGATGGCAAGATTTTTGTTTTGCTGAGGCAGTGCCGTATGGGCAATCTGGTTTGCCTTATCAGCGAGCCAAGGCTGAGAGAAGAGAAATGCTCTTCCCCACCATTTGTTTAAACTTCCCTCCTTCCCCCAGATAATGCCGCGTACTTCCATAAGAATATCTGCAAATGTAATCACATAATGGGCTTGTCATCGGTTTCCACATTTGGAATTGAGTATCCGCAAAGCTTGGAAAGAAAGAGAATTCCTAATGCTTACTGCTGCTAAAGAGCCCAGCTATACAGTGGGCCTGGATCCAGGTGATGGAGCACACAACCACCAAAACGCCTTTCCAAGGCCAGCACCCACTCCCACACAACAGCAATTTATTCCTTTCGTGGCCCTCTTGAAATAATGCAAGAAGGTTATTTCATCACTTCTTATTAATGGGCCTCACCTCCCCTCTTCAGGGTATTTGCATGTCCCTAGTATTCATTACTGCTCTAAGCGGATCTTACTCTGCAGCTCGGTGCTAGGAACGCTGCAGAACAGCCACACCACCGACCTCCTCGCATGACAAAGTGGAGCCATTCCTAGCGTAATGCCTTCCATCATGTACCACACTCAGCCGTCCAAGGCTGTTTCTTCAGTATCTGAGACCAGCATCCCCCTCGGTGAAGTTATCCCTGGGAACACACGAAACCAGAGCCGCCCTCCTTTACGGCTGTACCAAGCCCTTGCTCAAAGCCTGGCGTAGTTAGAGATATGTCACCGTACCTCCCCAGGGGAATCTGAACCGGCGCAGTCTCTTAGCAACACCCAGCACGCATCACAGGTAGCTCTCGATTAACAGGAATAGTGGGAGCTGCGAGCCGAAACCCTGCAACGCGCGGAGCACCTTCCACCTCGCTGTGGAGAAACGAGACGCACAGACACGAATTCTCCGCGCGCGCTGGCAGGAGAGGGATGTGCAAGCCCTTGTAAGGGTAATACAGACAACAGCGGAGTATTGCTTTGTTTGAAAGAAACGAGGATTTGATTGTATTAGAGGGAAACACATATCCCCTACAGTAAAGGCTGACTTCTCCTTTGTCAGTAATCCCTCTCCCTCAGACATTTGTTACAAATCTGACTGCTAGGGAAGAAGTCCCACCCCACACTGAGACAATGCAGCTCTAAATTTTAACTTCATCATCAGCCTGTAAAGCTGATCTTTCTGACAATGCGTGTGGCAAAATTAAAGGCGCTGGCAAAACTGATGTCCTGCTATTTGCACGATACGGATTCACAACTCAAACCTCTTGCTCTAAGATAAAGGAAAGCATTTCTCCAGGTCACTTACCTTTATTTGCTGCAGGAGAGAAGAGCTTCTCAGAGCCTACAGAAGCCTGAAAAAGAAGGAGAAAAAGAGGGTGAGTAATACTAAAGGAGAATTTAGGCAGGTTTGCTCACAAAAACACAGCTCATGAAACAAGTCGGTTATCTGTAGACCTGCAATTACACATTGTACCTGGAGGGTGCAATGTTGTGCCATTGAAGAATAAGCATGCATCCTAAGAAGATGAAAGCAAAGCGTATACAAGTACTGTCCTGATCTCACCCAACTATATCCTCCTGTCTCGTTTATTTAGGCAGCCATGCAATGCACAGCTATTTTATCCATGATTCTTCATATAAAAACAAAACCAGTGAAACTGCTATCAAGCTGAAGGAAAAAAAACAAAACCAAACAAAACCATAAACCAAACATTTCAAAGCCTCTCTCGTTGAAAATAAGCTCATTTCTTGCTGAACATGCAAAATGTATTTTGTGTGTTGGAAACACAAGTTGCAACTGAACACATCCGTATGAAGGAGGGTGTTATATAATAAATATTATGCCAAATGATAGGTACATGCTGCTATGCACTTAGTTGAGTATGAAATAAAACGACTTCCTCTTGGAAGAAGCCCGTCTCCTTGCAAACTGGGTTGCACTATGCTGTTTGAACTCCACGGCAGTGTATTTGTGCTCCTCACAGCTCTGGGAAATAGTTAAAGAAATCCAATTAACCTAAACCTTGTAAACAGCTTCATGATAATCAGGGTCACTGGGTTACAGACAAGATGATAATGACAGACAGGGAAAAAAGTCCATTTATCGTAAATAAAGCTTTTATGAGTTAATTTGATGGCTTCCGTCCCTCCCCCCGCTGATATCAAACAGTCAACCTATTTCAGCATAAGCTTTTCCTCCTCGCTATCTGATAAAATAGCAAGTAGCCTCTACAGAATCAAAGCTGGTCTGGGAGCAGGGAGCACGATCAACATTACTACCACCTACAAGATAGCTGAAAATGTCATCAACGTTTTGGCACTAACTGCTGCACGAATAAAATGGGGTGAAGTACAACGCTGAAGAGCAAAAGATACTGAAAGTGAAAAAAGGCTTTCTCCCCTGGCTCTGCTTTAAAAACAATGCATTAATTCAACACATGGCTGAACTAAGTTGATTTTCTTTTTGATTTCATTGATTTTATTCTAAGGTGCCTTGGGAGATTTGCATGATAAAGAGCACTGTGAGTTGTATTACATTGTTATATATTTTAAATGACGACTCAGAAGGAAAAAACCAAATAGTAAAATGCAAGAAGATCTGCATGAGATACAGTAAGAAGCAAGAAAGAGTGATCCATTAATGTTATTTCTAAGGAAAGTGGAACTGCAAGCACTGAATGCCTTACTTAATGCAAATGCATAAAAAAGAGAGGGAAAACAACATGAAAAATAGGTTGAGGTTGAGACACATAAGAAAGAAATTCTGAATCATGTCCACGACAAAGCTGCACGTGTAGCTGTGGCATGTATGATCGTTACACAGCTCAGCAAAAGGATCCTATAATCTTAGGGAAAATCAGTTACCTGGACGATCCCTTCACTGCATGGATTAAAGAGAGGAAGAACCAGGATTAAACAAGGTTTTGCCTAGGCTGGTTGGCAAAGAAAGTGTAACAGCGTCACACAGCAGCAACAACAGTGGTACATAAAACGTTTGACAGCCAACTCGGAATTTACAACCCATTGTTAAGAGATTTTTCACTTATAATCAACACAAAGTCACCACCGACGCAGAACACATCTGCAGGCTCTGGGAACTCACCCATCCTAAGAGCTTACACAAAGCCAGCACCTAGCCTCAAAGTACTCCATAAGCACTAGGACACGTGGCAGATGGATAAATAAGATTCCCCCATTTTACAGGCAATGAAACTTCGGCGTGACTCGCGCTAAAGCCCGAGCAGTAAATCGGCAGCTGAGCCACAAATCCTAAGGGCCGGTTTCCGACGCCGGGGCGCGGGGTGTGCAGCCCACGAGATGAGCCCGTTTCCCGGCAGCCTGCTCGGGAAAGCTGCCCTTCCCGGGGTGCCGTCGGAGCAAGCCGCCGGCTGCAGGACCCGCTCCGGCGGCAGCAGCCATCCCAGCTGGGAGAAGCTTTATGCTTCGCCTGGTCTGGAAAGCTGGGTCCTGCTGCCGGTGCTTTAGGGCAACCGCCAGCTCACTCCCTCCTGCGCGATTCAGCACTGAGGGTTTAATACAGACTGTTTAATCGTGAGCTGCAGATCTCAGTGCTAAAGGTTCAGGCTACATAAAAACAACGTTTAAGGAAGTCAAGCAAGAAAATTCACTTTTAAGAGAAAGTAAAACACAGGGATTATTGCTTAGTCTTCCGATATCAGTACGTGGCACTGCCTTCGACAATTGGAGTCAACATTTACAGAGCAGCGTTTTCAACATCACCACCAGAGTTTACAGACACAAACCTTCACACCTAGAATTTACAGCAACTTTTGCTCTCACTTCTGGCAATTTCTAGCTCCAGATCTGAGCAGATTTTGGCATGAACACCACTCTGAAACAGTGAATGCCTGTGCTATAGGATATTCTGTGAGCTGCTGTAAAGGCAGGAGGGAAGCTGGGGGAGGAAGAGTCTGAATACATCATTCAATTCCATCAGTCACCCTTTAAAGGAAGCATACAATAAAACCTATGTGTCTGAGGGAGCCCACTAATGAGTGAAAAAATCCAGGAGACCAACCTATCAGCTAAAACAAGTCCCCTCCCAAATATTCTGCTGTTTCAAGTGAATCATTTGCATATGTTTAAGAATGGATTAAAAAAAAAAGTGGAATTCTTTCCTTGGGAGCAAATCCACGCATTTGGAGTCCTTTATGTGGATGGGTTCAAGTCATCCCAGGAAATCACTTTCCTTTTTCCTCCTTTCACTGCCTCCTGCCTGTCTCCATCTGAAGGACCACCTCGGGGGCGAGAGCAACCCTCTAGTCTCTCACTGCCCCCCAAATTCCTTTTTGTTGCTGAACAAGGCAGAGACACATCCCCAGCCTGATGCTGGCAGACAAAAGACCCCTCCAGCCTTCCTTGGAGACCTGCTGCTCATCCTACTCCCCTACGGAGCACCACAGCAGGACCCGACAGGCACGTTTTTCATAAAAGCTGCCACTTGCCAAGTCCCCCCCTCACCCCCAGTCACCACCGTTACAGTTTCAGCACAGCCAACGTCTGTCCCAGGAGTGAAACACACACCAACGGCTGCACAGAGCAGCGCAGCTTCTGATGCAGTTCTCAACGCTGGAACGTGTAAGATCCAGCACCCTTCGGATGACAGGCTAAGATCTGTACCAACCCCTGCAGGTCCCTCTTTGTGGTTTATTCAACCAAGTTAGCAATTCTTTGCCCCATTTTTATTTTCTTTCTTTTCTACACCAGGTCTAAAGGGGAAAGCGTCTCCACCCAGTTGTGTGACAGTTTGAAACTGGGCTGAACACGCTGCAAAGGAAAACAACATTTCTACCCTTTTCTGCTTTGCAAAGAGCAAGCAGAGGAGTGGTGCTCCAGTCCCTCATCCTTCCTCCCCCTGAACCTAGCACATATAAACACTGATTCAATTCTCAGCACTACAAGCTTAGCAAAGGCGGCTTTTTCCTCAAAATGTAAGGTGGTAACCACAAAGGATGTAGCACACCCTCTCCTCTGAAGGTGAACAGTGGGGCATGATGAAGTCCATGCCTCGTTCATCCTGGTTCCAACTAACCCAGGTCAGCTGAAAGGTGTAAGAGCTCTTAAAGATTAATAATTTAATGATTATATATAACAGAACATCATCGTCTGACAGAGACAGCATTATAAACTATGTCAGGCCTCACAGTAATTACTTCTGTTCCTTCCTTTCTCTTTAGGCTATAAAATGGCTAACAGGGAATAAAACCATTCCTTATCACACACGACAGTGGCTCTGCGGATCTTCACGCAGTCTCCTGGAGCACCGAACGCCAGATCCAAGCCTGAGACTTCAGGTACCCGATGACAAGGCTCTAGGAAGTTGCTACTAAGGCTGCAGTTCTGGTTCAGGAGGAGCAAGACCACGCGGTGTTTGGGACCTCGCACATATGTTTTGTACAGGGCAAAAGCCAAGCATTCCCTCCAAATCCGAGTCCAGTATGGCAGGCAGAAGGAAAAGGAGGCAGTAAACGACAGTTTACATTTTATTTCTGGATGGCTGCCTATCTTCCAGCCAGCCAAGAGCCAGTCTCAAGAGAGACTCTTTTCACACTGTCACTGAACTTAGCAAGCACTAAAAAGCTCTCAAGAAAGCCCTTCTCCAGGAGATTTTCAAACTGCAAGTGCCAGAAACACTCAGAGAAACTTTCAAGCACAAAGCACAGACACTACCTGAAAATTTGGGATCAATTTTCAGTCTTGCCTTTGATCTGTTTCCCTGCTTTTATCTACCACTCCGATGTCACTCGATCGCTTGTCTAGCAGGGAATTTCAGCACGTGTCAGTATTGCTTTGCTAGTTTCCCTTTGCTAGGTGTGGTATGATTCTGTAAGTCATTCATACCGGACCCCTTCATTCAGTAACATGAGAACAATAACTAAAACAGGAAGGTTTTGTTTGGGTTGTGATTCTTCTGTAGGAAATGGAAATTGATACAGATGGAAAGGTACAGGAGGAGCCTAGAAATCCTACATATGCACACAAACTAACATTCACCCTTGAGACCAAGAAAGTATTCAACACACCCCAGGGTATAGAAGCAACCCGTGGGTAACACTGCCTGCATTGTGAGGGGATGTTTCAAGGGAATCTACTGTCTTTTCAAAACCAGGATTCTTTCTGGAGGGAAATCACAGCTGGATTAAGGCAGAAGAATGAAGGTCAGACCTGCAAGTCAGTCATTTCATGCACCATCACAGGGGAAAAAAAAAAAAAAAAAAGCTGGAGTAAGAAGTACATAAACTACTTTTTGTGACACCTTCTAGGAAAATCCAGCATTGTGGTACATGGCTGGCTGGGCACAACCCAGCTGTTCAGATCTTCAGCAATGATCCTAAAACTTCAGTTGTGCCTTTAGCTACACCACAACACGTCACTGTGAAACACACAGCGCAAACACCCTCAACAGGCAACCACTTACTGAAATGGCAATGCCTTACATGCCCCAGACACTTCTAGTTCAATTTTGATTCAAGGACATCTCTGACTGATGGGTCTTCTGCATCTTGCATGAAAGTTCACTCTGCCGAAGGTCCATCAGAAACAAAAAGCTGCTTGGGCTGTACGTCCCTCCATACAGCAACATACTTGTTCAGGTTCCCACCTCATACTCATTGAGTACATGCATATTCCAGGACTGCCATAGTCCTGGAAAGGGCCTTCCACAACGCGCTCCTCTCTTTGTCACTTTTTTTTTTCGCAAGAACACTTATTTCTCTCAGCAGTTTATATAACCATGACTATTTTTTGCAACAGCCCCTTTGAGAAGGCAGCACAAGTCAGGGAACGGAGAATTAAATTAGGCCATAGAGATCCTAGAAGCAGAGATTACCGGTCCCAATTCACTGTTGAATTACACTGACTTTACACAAAGGCAAAGCGAAGTGGCTGCTGACTGGCAGGCACCGAAGGAAACGCTGTGTAGACGGTCTGATTCAGCGCAGGGCGACAAGGAGTCAAGCCCAATGCTTCTCTGCAACTTCAGCATTACGGTTCTGGTTTGGACCTTCTCTTTTGGCAACACAGTGATAAGCTTCAAATAACACCATTTTGAATCCAACGCATGTTCCTCATCGTTTTACAACCATTTCGGGATACAAACTAGTTTAGATTAAGCAGCAACTGTAATTCTTGAACAAATGCTGCCGTGGTCTGACAGCTTACTGCACAGACACCGCTCTGACCGTGCCGAAGGGTGACCTAATGCTCCGCAAGCAGCGGGATGCCTGACCTACAGCATGTCTGCTATCAGAGCCTCGGGGCACTGGCGTGCTAACTCCTCTTCCCTCTTCTCAAACCGTCCTTCCAGCCCCTGGAGAATGGCTATAACCCAGAGTTTTCCCTTTCCTATTCCCTCCATTAGCCATGCTTTATGATTCATCTTCCTCTGAGCAGTTGCTGTCTCCCAAAGGGAAAGATCAAACTCCCTCTCCTTCCCAGCTCAGCCCCAATTAATAAATAAATAGATGCGCTGAAAAAAAATTCAGTGAAGGAGGAGAAGGGAGGAAGCTGGGGAATTTCTGGACCTCACCAACACTGGTCATGCAGCTGCAAAAGGTCCCTTGGCTATTTGCAGAGACACTGACCAGAACGGGAGATTTCCAGCTGTCCCTCCCTAAACCCCGTCAAAACACGTGCTTAACCTTACTGTGCCTGGGTGTCCTAATTTAAATTAATGTGCGCTTGGTCCTTCCCTCAGCATCCTCCTCGCCCAGACATCAGCTCCCACACTGCTACCAACACCTATTTTGACTTTACATTCCTGGCTATTTTCCATTCTAACCAGCACTGATTTCCCCCTTACGCCGTCTCTGTGCCTCCACGCCCTGGCGTATTCCCCCCAAGCAAGTGCCAGAGAGGGTTAGCAGGAAAGAAAAGAAAAAGCGGAATGTGAAGTCAATGTGGCTCTTCTTTTTCTCATGCTGTGTTGTTTTTACCCCTGTGCTCGTGGACAACACCATGGAGTTAGCTTCTGGGCAGTTAGCCTGTGAATGGCATCCCGAGGACAGCGCTGTCCCGCTGGCAGCGCATCGGGCGGCACCTCTCACCGTGGGTCAGCGGCAGCAACGTGTCCCTGTTACGGACCGCTGATCCCCGCCCCAGTCAGTGAAACCCCATTCTCCACGATACGCTAACAAAAGGGCTTTGTGTGATCCGTTCTTAGACACCTCAAACATCAGAGATCTCATGCCTTCTCCTGAGAGCTGATCCCCCTCCTGAACAGGCAGGCTTTTCAGCCTGGACTTCCACGTTTGAAATTTTTCCATTACCCAGACACTGACCGAGGCAACCGCAGACCCCATTACAGATTTAGCTTTTGCTACAAGCGTAGCGGAAAACCTGCCTACGACTAGGAAAGGTTGGGAACGCTGTGTAACATACTACTACAGTAGTTTATATTATTGTCATTACAGCTTGAAACTATCTAGCCAGACTATCTATTTGGCTGGGATACGGGTTTTGATTTGCACTAAATCAAATGGAATGGAGAGTGCTCTTTGCAGAACTACCCAAAACTTCTTATAATTCAAAGGCTGCATTGTAGGAAGAGTGATGGGGGAGAGCAGGGACGGCACTGCAAATGACAGGTGGCAGACTGTTGTTTGGTACCTACCAAATTACTCTGCTGCTCCCGGGGCTGCCTTGGCATTTCATTATCCCAACTCTCTCCTGGAAGGATGCGGACATAAATTCACACCTCATGTCCTGGTTTCCGTCAAACTGAGTAAGAGTGCAAATGCTGGCACCAACTGGGAATGCCAAGCAGGGCTTGGCACGCTAGAACAAACTCTCAGCTGTGGTCTTTGCCAGCTACCTGCATTTATCATTGTAATGGCCTGCCAGACAGGACTTGGCAACCGGCGGAGGAGGGCGGGAGGAGGAGGGCCAGGCTCTGCACTGCCAAGCAATTCATTCCTGTAGCTCCTGCCATCACTGTACCAGCAGGGCAACCTTCATTTTATTTTATCTTTTAACCAATTATGTGTCACCCAAATCCCACCTGCAGCCTTCTCCAACACAAATGGCTATAAATCACAGTTCAGAGACCAAGAGGGTTTTGCAAGACATTTGATTTCATAAAAAGGTCACTGTCTGTCTGAGAATTGCTGCAGTTCAAAAACGTACTGAGTAACAACCTGCATTGGCAGAGAGGGAAGGAACCGCTTCCATGGTCTGTTGCGTGTTGTCAGATAATATTAGAACAATTAGGGAGGCCAACAATGGCAGAATCATTAGGATTCAGCTGAATCAAAGAGCTGATACAAATTCACCGAAATATCTCCTCTTTCCGTTTTTGAAAAAAAAAACCCAAACAAACAACCCCATGGTTGATTCAATAAAAAGGGAAAACAGCATGAGCAGACTGGAAACACTGGACATCACCACCTCGAACAGGTAAGAAGAACACACGCATGTCTTCACTGCAGCCTGCTCCAACCTGCCCAGGTTTTCAGGGTGTAACACCACGCTTTGCTGTTTCTCAGACCACCACAATACTCCATGGTCTCAGACCACTCAGGCTGGTCTGCTCTTGAGGGGAAATGCTACCTTCCCATTCTTAATTCATATGCTGGATACGCAGTGGACCCTGTATCACACGTTATGCGAACCATGTCACTGCGAACATTTGAGGATGCTCAAAAATCATTTGACGCTGATGCTGTTCTGGACAGCCTTAGTGTCCATCTCTTTTTGCAGGTGACACGTCCTGCCACACAGCCCTCTGACAAACCAGCATCGAATTCCCTGAAGAGGATCAGGCTAACTGCAATAAATACACGAGATACACAGAAGATTGCATCATGCTGCTAGCCCGGATCAGGGCGTATGGTTCACGGACATCCTGATGACAGACGTTCCCAGTTAGGATGCAATCCTGAGGTGGCCCTTTCCTGGGCCGGGGCATCGGGGAGCTTATCAGGAAGGCGGCTCTTGTCCGCTGCTATTGAAACTTGCTGTATTACCCGCAGCAACCTCAAAGGAGTGCCTCTGCAGAAGGCTCTTTTGTTGTTGTTGTTTCTAATTCACTGCTCCAAAATATTTCTTGGCTGCATCCCAGGGCTGAAGCCTTATCTGCCCATCCCCCCGGCAGACACACAGCAGCTGCGGAGGCTTATCACGGCTGCCTGTCCACTGAGTTTACAAATTAACACCCTATCGAGGCTGAACGAGGGCTGATTAATCAGAGAGAGGCAGTCTGAGGGCCTTTATCACTGTAAGCGGCTGCTGGGAGAGAAGTCACAAATCTCTCAGGAGGCCGGAGATGCCTTACAAATGAAAGAGCAGGAGGCCGGAGAGGAGGAGGGCACAGTGGTTCGGGAAGCAGATATGTTAGAGATAGTGGCGGTGGAGGTAATGGAGCAGTGGGAGGGGTGAGCTGCAGGCAAACGCCAGTACATTATGACAGCCCAAAAAAAAGATAATTAACAGCCTATACCTCATGATTCTAGCTTTCCCTCCCCGGGCTATAATTTAGCCTATTGCTCCTTTGCTCCAGAGGACAATAAACATTTATTATGTTAAACACATAACTGTGCTGCACAAAAGCACGGTTCTTTCCCAGGTCCACTCCTTTCACAGCTGTGCAATCCAGGAGGAGGATGGGGCTTCTGAAGCGGGATCCCCTTTTATGCAGAAAACGACTCGGTTCGGACACAAAACGCATTCCTGGCTCCACCCAAAGCAGCAGTGTACCCCTTCATACTGAACATGAAGGCAAATCCCAAGAGGCTGAGAGCTCTTAGATGGGCCCGCTGGCCCACCAGCATCCGACACCTGGCATAAGGATGTGCCTGGGTGTGGGAGCATCGGCAGCCTGGTGCAGGACCTGCTGCAACTGCAGAGACTGTTGGTGCAGGCAGGCTTCATCACCTAAGAGTATCGCCTAGTTTTAATTCAGCAGCCTCGCTAAGAGGTTTACTAGGAAATGTTCAATCCCAGCAGAATTACATGTAGGGGAGATGCTTATTACAAGACGAATATTACAGTTATGTGAATCACCGGAGCTGCACTGGCCCTGCCCCCTCCGAGCACCTCATCCATCAGAATCGCAGTTATTTAAAAGGTTTGCCCATTCTAACAGACTATGGTTCAAGCACTGCTCTTCCTTTACTTCAGCACCTGCTGCAGCCCTCCAGCTTCATCCTTGTGCCAGGACAATGCGATGGTAATGATAAAGACCGAGGGGACTCACGCTAAAGAGATTTAAAATCAAATACACTTTTAAAGGAAACCAAAATGGGCATCTGCCTAAATTTGTAACCGCTTATTTTGTATTTTAAGTTTTTTGGGTTTAATCCTGGCAAACAAGGCAGTTGGGTTTTTCTTTTAAAATGCTGAGCTGAGATTCTCACGCAGCAACATGACTCCAGAAGGTAAAGCTTTTTATGTTACCAACACGAAGACATTTATAAGCAAACACTGCAACCATGACCTGCCCAGTCCTTTCCATTAACATACCAGTAAACAACTGTACAAGTAACTGCTGGATAGTAATGTCATTACTTCGCCACCAACAGCACAGGGCTTGCGCGTGCTCTTGAGGCATGTCCGGTCCCATTTTGCCTACGGAAATCACAAAAATAAAAGACAAGACTGCCACAGACTTACTGAACAACTTCAGGCTACCTCTTTTTGAGTCAGCACCAGAAAGCAAAATCAAACAAAAATGAATGATCATCTGCCTTCTCCTCCTCTCTTTATTGACTCAGAAATCTGCTTCCTGAACCACCCATGTTAGGGGTCTGTGAACCCCTGCAGATGCGCAAGATTTAATATTATCCATTAGGTTACTTAGAAAGGGGCAAGGAGAGGCTGGATATTAGTCCAGGAAAAGAACAACAGGTGTTGTGTTTTTTTTTAAATTTGAAAACTCCCTGCCAGGCTCTGCGATGCAGACAGCTGCCAAAGGTCTACTCATAGCTCCCTTCCCAGACACCAGATTGATTTGCGCTAGGTTGGACCACCACCCATTATGTTCAGCAGACCCATGGGTAATCAAACGAAGAAGCTACGAGGCGATGATACCGCCCGTCACCCCAGTCAGATAACAGCAACTCTATACATGAAGGAAACATCAAATATTCATTAGGTAAACAATACGAATGTGGTAATCCTGAAACATAATGAAATTTTAGAAGCTCTCTCTCCAGTGTTTATCAGATTGACTCTTTCAACTTAATTATCAAGTCTGCCCATCAACCCTTCTCTCTCTCACGTCTTGCGTGTCTATCTTTGGGGGAAGTGTCCATGCTGGAGCAGCAGTTCCCCACAGCTCTGTTCCCGCATGCGGACACCGTCACTCGCAACAGAGGGCACACCGCAGGGTGCAGGAGTATTTAAAGACCGAACAGACAGGCCTAGGAACACCTAAGAAGAGGGAACCAGGACAGCATATACGTTTTCCTACAAACGGAGGCTGTGAGGGTAAAAAAATCATGGAAGAAAGAGTAGTGTTCACATCTGCAAAGCATTTGGCTTCCTACTCCTCACTCACTCAAGGACAGTGGAGTGCACTCATCTACTTGTTACAGAAAAGGGGCACGAATCCTTTCTCCTGTGCTATAAAGTAAGTCAAGAAAGAAGCTCACATCATTATACTTTGATTAAATATGGCATTAACTGACCTCGTCTTCTGTGTAAGAAGGCGGTGAAGGGGGCAGTCCACCATTTGCAGCCGACATACAATCTGTCTTCTCCAATTAGATATGCTTTGCAACAAGTGTGGTGGATCCATTTATTTCCGTACTGCAATAATGCAGATAAATCCAACTTTGGCTCCAGTCCCACTGCTTTCAAAGCTGGGGCTCCGCATTTCCAATCCTTGCCCTTATTTTTTTTTTTTCCCCTTTCTGCTGCAAAATGTCACCAATTTACTTTAGCCTGGGGGCCCATTTCGAGTTTTACCGCTAATATACGAGAAATGCATTTTTCAAGCTGTTACCACTTAACTGTACTGATATCAGCCACTCAGGGGACACAATATTGTTTACACATCCTGCTCTATGGAATAAGCACGGATGCCAAAACTCTGCCTGGGTTGTGAAGGAGACGTTTACTCTCTGTTTTATGAGATTTCCTCGATTTGTGGCTGTCTCAATGGTCGTAAAAACAGCTGTAAATCAAAAGAGCACCACAAAATTGCAATAACAACTGTCGAACTCAGCTCTAAAGAGCATAACTCCCAGCAACAGAAGGTAGAAGGCTTTTTTCTGATTTAATGCCAGGTGTGGGGGAGCCCTAGCGAGTTGACGTGCAGCACCATGTCTGCCCACAGTCACCCACCCACCAGCTCAGCCATAAACCTCCTTTTTCACCACCCCCTTATCGCTTGTCCCTATTCTGCCCCACATAGTCCCTTCCGGCCTCTCTGCTCTTATTTTTCTGGAAAACAGAAGTCTTTTTCAAATGCCTGGAGAACGCTTATACAAATAACTGCTGAATGCATAGCCCTGTTTAACGCATTAAAATAGACAGAGAAGTCAGTCTAGAGTTCAGACACGACTGCGCTTTGAATTGTGGCTGCTGTGCAAAATGGCAATGGCTTTAGCAGATTACCTCAGCAAGAGTCCGTCGCCTTCTTGCTGGCCTACCCGAGAGAGCCCAAATTCCTACACAGTCTCTCAGCCCAGTTTTCAGGGAGTAGAGTGAAGGAGAAGAGGGCTGGTGAGACATGAGTTATTAACAACCGTCTTCTGGGAGCTGATTCTAGCTAAAATGGTTCCAGAACAGGCAGCTCCGTTTGCTCCAACAGTCTCCAGCAAGGACTGGCCAAGCAGCAGATGCACGAACTCGAAAGTTTCTGTTACTCTGTGCCACTGGCTACAGGCCAAACCAAAGAGAGAGTTTCACCCCGTGGGTAAAACAGCCTTCCTGGATTTTTCCATGCCCCATTCCAGTTGCTTTCACAAACAATCTTCTCATCCTTGCCTCCAAAAAAACCTAAAAGACTCAGTTCCTGCATCTCACAGCCCTCCCCAATCTAAGACTAACTCAGCCAACAACAAACTTCCTGCACCACCGCCCAGCTCTTTGAGAAATGAGCTGTGGCACCGACAGCCACGCTGTAGACCCTGGGCCAACGGATTTGCCTAGCCTCTTTGTGCCCTCCATCCAGAGCATGGAAATCTTTCCTGTCCTCACCAGCCAGGTCTTAATTTTCTTTTTCAATTTTCCTCTTAAATCAAACTTCTTTCATGGCATTTAAATAGCTTAATCTCTTCCCTGCAGAAGGAGGTTTGTACGTGCATAAGCTAAAGCACGTGAAGAAATGGGGAGAAAAGTTCACTGGAAGTAAGTTTTGACGCTGCTCGTCTCAGTTTCTATTTTATCATCCGCAGTAGACTAAAATACACTTGGGTTCTAGTGTGTTAATGCATCTGTGCCTGGTGGTGGGCTTTTCCAGATGCATATCCTGATTATGCTCTTCAAGTAAATGCCCTGTGGAGCAAGGTAGTAGAAGAGAAAACCTCTTCACAGTCGCCATCATGCTGTGATCCATTCTGGACAGGAACTCCCCCCTGCACTGAAAAGACAATTTAATTTCCATGGACCACTTGATGCAAAGGGAAAAGGATCTATATTCTTTTGTTTGAACCTCACAAAGCGTCAGCTCTTCTTCTCCCATTCTCCTGGTAGACGTGTACGTTCACATGCTTGAGAAAACCCCCAGCAGATAGGAAAAGTCACTTCCAGTACATGATGCCTCCCTGCTACAATCTCTTCCATTCTTGTACAATGCCTCTTGACTTTCCTTTGGCTCTTTTCTTTGCAATTTTTTCTTTATGAATACAATCAGAGAGACAAAATAAAAAATCCCCCAAACCCAAATGAACAAAAAATGCCATTCAGAGCCTTTGCCAACAATGTTACTGGCAATTCCAGTTGAGAAACCATCTGTAGAGACATGAACTGATCTGACATAGGGAACAGCTAGTTTTATTTCAAAAGCTCTGTGTTCTCAGTGTTCTGGGTACAGGAACTCTACAAGCCAGCTGAAGCTAATAGGGTGAATATGTGATCAGCTACACCCATGCAGCTCTTCCAAATTTATTTCTTTTGTACTACAGCAACTATCTGGGTGGGGTTGCAAAAAAACATTAAAGCAGTCAAATATATACCATGCCAACTGCTGACCACAAAACTGGCCATTTCCTCAAGCATAAACCATAAGAAACTTCTCCCAGTTATTGGCTTCTATCAGTAACCAACTATTTTCAACAAAAACATGGTTCTGCTTGCTAGAAGTTACTAGATTTGGAGTCGGGCGAATCTCAAGAAGGATGGAAGGTTGAACACGACTAGACACACGACTCATACCAGGAAGGTGGTGTACTCTAGCAGGCCAGTCCACCTAACAGCAGTTGTTTTGATAAGGCATAATTGCAGGGCCATCACTAGGTTTATTTTCCATATGTGCTGATATGGTTTCACCCATAAAGTTTCGTTTGCCTGCGGTGAACGGTAGATGTCTGCCAGAGGTTTTGTGTTCTAAAACCTTCTACAGTGTTTGCTCATGGACCTGTGAATAAGCAGAGCACCACCAAGCTGGCTTTGCTCTTCTCCCTTCATGGTGGTCTGAAGAGGACGTTTTTTGAGTCACTGGCTGATGCCCGCGATGCTCAGCCACCAACTGGAGAGTTTCCAGGACACTCACATGCATGGCTTGCCAAAGGGCCAGGTTGGCTCTGGGCAGAAGAAAGCCATCCCAGTTGGAAAAGTGGGAACATCACTGGTGTCTTGTGTTCAACCGCCAGCTCTGCACAGGAGATGCTTTTGGAAAGAACAGGAGAGCAAGCTGTACTTGACCTCTCTTTGGCTAACTATGTGCTCATTTGCCAAGACAGCAACCACTCTATCCAGCTGCCAGGTCATTCACCCCTCCAGAAAACTGCACCTTCAGGAGACGAGTGCTCAACTCCAGTGGCTTGGTCCTGGCTCATCTCCCCTGGGGCTCTTAGAGCCAAGGGCTGAAGCCAGTGCCCTTTTCCATACGTCTCTTCAGAAGTCACACAACAGCTAACGGGCTCATTTCACTGGGTCTTATTTCTTGAACCAGAGGCACAAATTTAGTGTTATAAGAAGCCTTTGCGATTTCAGCCTAGACATGACTCTGCCTGCTCAGTAAGATGAAAAGCCTACAGCGAGAAAAGCGGCAGCATAATCCTGCATGTTAATACAGGGTGACTAACACCTTCCTGGTAACAATCTCCTTGTACTCGCTGCAGAGGGATGTGTGTAATGATCCTCCAGAGACACTATCTTGAAAATGCACAAAAGGCTCTGATCAGACCCCAGCATCTCCTGATTAGCTTAGCAAGAGCAGTCAGAGGGACATCAATTTTCTAGAAAGCGTATTCAGAAAAGCACTTGATCAAACGCTCAGCTCCATGTACGTGCTGCATCTCGCTGTAGCTGAAGCACTTTCCTAAACCAATGGCTTGTTTCTTTCTTCTGTGAAAAATAAAACGATGGAAAGGTCTCCAAAACTAAAAATGTAGACTTTAATAGTCAACGGTTTAGGAAAATTCTGATGAGGCTCTGAATTTCTGTGGGTTTCAGCTCATCTGTAAAACAATCTGGAAGTGCTGACTCTGGCAAATAAGAGGAGAGAAATAGAAAATAAAGAGAAATAGCCACAGTGGATGAAGCTACTACCTTACCGTAAAGATAGCCTAGATTAGACCAAGGCAAATGTATATACCTTTTTTATGGGGGTACCCTTTGTGGGATTTTACTGGTTTTTTCCCTTTCCTAAAACAATACCAGATACACTTCAACAAACCTGGCATGCTGCAGCCAATCCATCTGCTTCTCTGCACTGGGCAGACTGCAGAAAATGGAATTTTTCTTTCCCATTTGCCTCCCAGTCTCATTGCTGCTGCTCCCCACTAACACGCTCACAACTCCTTCCCCTGCTCCCCTGGCTGGTGACTGATTGCTGGACTTGGAGCAGATGGCTGATGGAGCCAGGACTGCTGTTTCCTGCGCACTTCAGCGGTTCCAATCAGACCTCAGCGTCTCCTGCCTAGCTCTGCAAGAATGCAAAGCAAAAGGTGCAGCAGTTCTATACCCAATGAGCCAAAGCCACTTTTCAAGCTCATTTAAAATACATATTTTACTAGATATCTCTCAAATCAGGCACTTGCAAGCGCACAAGCTAAGAGCTGTGAAAAATAAACTAAGGATTTTAAATAATCTGTATTTTTAATTTTTCCCCCAAACATGTCTATTCTAACTTGATCATTTTGGACAACACAATTTTGTGTAAGAGCACGTGCACCACTCTACAAGATTGACTAAGCTCCCCTTTAATGCAACCAAGGAAATGTTTGGTTTCCTATGCCCAATTCAAGCTCTTGGGTCCCAAGACTTACTGCTCTATCTCATGGGAAGAGAAATGCAAATAAATCAATCCCTCCACCTCTACGTTAATCTCCAGACAAGTAATTCCAGCGCCCCAAGTCCTTCTCCAGCAACACAGAGCAGCCTGGAGCACGTTCTGAGCCGGGTACACGTGAAGAACCACTGTGGTTTTTGTTGTCTTTACTGTGAACACTTCAGGGCAATGACCACCTTTAACTTGTGCCTTCCTTAACATCAAACATGATATTAAAACCTAAGGAATAGTTGTGCTGGTGCACGTTAACCTGAAGGGTTTTTTTTCTCTAAACCACTTCCAGCATGTACAGACAAAAGAAATAATGTCATCCTGCCTCCAAGACTCCCAGCCATCAGAGGCAACGTTAACCGTAACTGCGCTTCTGCTCCACGTTACAGCCTCTGTGCATTACAAATAGGCACCTCATTCAAAGATCTCTCCCCAATTTATTTCACTCCAAAAAAGGAGACAGATGGTACAAGACAGAGGGTTTTACAGTAAGAGGGGTTGGATTTTTTTCTCCTCTTCATTTGTTCCCTAGGCTGTTTCTTATCCTCGGGGACCTGGAGTTTCTTTTGATAGCACCGTGCTGCCTAATAAACACGCATGCAAGCACAGTCACAAGTATACATCTATCATCAAAGAGCCCTTCTTGTCTCCACTCCCCACAAAGTTGATTAATGATTACGTGTTTAACACATACATTATACATGGGAGGGGGAGACGAAGAGGGTAAACCCAAGCCCCTGTATATATTTACATATATTTACATACTCACATAAAGAAAGCACAAGAAAGCAAAAGAGGGCCATTCCCATTGGGACAAAAACCCATTTTGGTAAACATACCTCCTAGCTCCACTTTTTAAAAATACAAAAGCAAAGGGAAGGCTCTACCTGGCCTAAGGAAGAAACTAAAGAATGAGCAAACAGCCTCATTTGGTTCCTGCAGATCCACCCCAAAATGAAATCATTAACTCTCTTCTCAGCAGTTACATTACTTTGGGTTTGCACATGTGATCCACAGCTGCAACACAGCTTAAGACAAAGGAAAAGGGTTAAAATTCTAGGAGTGCTCTTGGTTTGTACTATTAACTCATGCAGCTAAAATCCCAGTTCATCAGGCAATAAATTAGATCATTAATTCAATTAAATGTCTTCTTTATGTACAAAGAAAAAAAACGACCTGTCTTGTCACATCAATCAATACCCAGAGGTACTGGGGGTGGACTGCAACCTGGGGTGACTACAGATCAGCCACAAAGCCAGGCCTGATCCTTAAATGCAGAGGAAGAAGAGATGTAGCACGGAAGGGTACAATATGGCAAACTTCCTTCTACATCTCTCCAGGCTGAGCCAAGCCTTGGGTCTGGATAACTGCCCATGTAAAATAATAAAGCAGCCTGAAGGTTGCTTTAATCATGCTGACTGCCAGTGGTCTCAAGCAATTGTTCCAGCAGCTGGGGGACCAGTACCATGGTAAAGGAGTCCCCTGACACAGTCCCTTCTGGCAGCTGGGACAAAGCTGGCACCGAAACTGCTATTGTGGCTCTCTGCTCTCCAAAGTGTCCTCGTGCAGAGTTAATCTTCCAGCCACCCGCTCTGCTGGTTTTCCAACATCTTTGCAAGGTTCAGATTTAATACTGCACTCGCAGGGGTTTCTCATAGCGTGCTCGCAGCAGACAATTGCGTTTGGT
>NW_010240740.1:263-28399 GCF_000690775.1 Eurypyga helias | reverse complement strand
CTGGCTTTCTGCCGGTCCAGCGCCATCCAGCCGCGGCTTGAGCGCTGGTGGAGAGGGCGCAGAGCAACGGTCACTGACAACATTACTGGGGTGAGTTAAAGTGAAGAAGACCGTGGCCAGCAGGTCGAGGGAAGTTATCCTCCCCCTCTACTCTGCGCTGGTGAGGCCTCCCCTGGAGTGCTGTGTCCAGTTCTGGGCTCCTCAGCTCAAGAAGGACAAGGAAAGGGTCCAGCACGGGGCCACTGAGATGATGAAGGGCCTGGAGCACCTTCTGTATGAGGAAAGGCTGAGAGCTGGGTCTGTTCAGCTGGAGAAGAGGGGGCTGAGGGGGGATCTTATCAGTGCTTATCAATATCTAAAGGGTGGGTGTCAGGAGGATGGGGCCAGGCTCTTCTCAGTGGTGTCCAGTGACAGGATGAGGGGCAGGGCCATAAACTGGGAAACAGAAGGTTCAGCCTGAAGATGAGGGAGCACTGTGAGGGTGACAGAGCACGGAACAGGCTGCCCAGAGAGATGGTGGAGTCTCCTTCCCTGGAGACTTTCCAAAGCTGCCTGGACTTGTTCCTGTGTGATCTACTCTAGGGGATCCTGCTCTGGCAGAGGGGTTGGACTGGATGATCCCTAGGGGTCCCTTCCAACCCTGAGCACTCTGTGAATCTGTGTAAACATGGCGAAAATGCACTTGCTTAACATCAGTCCTAAAGAGTGATAGGAATAGATCAGAGGAGCAACTGGATGAAATGTTAGAAAAGGAAGCATTCCATACGCAGGTCCGGCTGCAGCCCTAAGACTGTAGCACGCTGGACAGCCATAAAACTCAGTTACCTAGAAGGCACAAAAGGCTCTGACGAACCACCGGCATCCATCACCTGGTGTATCCTTTGCTTTGCCCCCCTGATCTCTCCAGGTGCTCACAGACCAAGCTGTTTCAATCCACTTCCCCACACCACAAACAGAAGCGGATACAGACAATCACCACAAGCACACCCTGACACGAATCTGCAGCAGCGACTGTAAGGTACTACGTTAATTTGCACTGACACGAAGCAGGGCAGGGGGAGGTGGGAATCGGTGTCACGATGCATGGCAGCACGTCCTTCCAGTGTGGGAGGTCCAGCTGTAGGACCGGGGCTTGCATCAGCTCAGCACACACGTTCTTCTGGGCACGTTTTATCAGCACCTCATGTAAGCGCAAGCACACTTTTTTGCACTGCTACTGCAACATCATGTGGTGGGTATTTCATATCTAACTGGGCTACAGCCAGGAGATCTCATCTTTACAACTCTAAAGTAATTAACAAAGAAATACAGCTCCATCAAGGCCCTTTTGATTCACCTCCATGAGTATCGGCCATGTACCTGATCTCAGTGAGTGCTTATTTGTTTAGAAACCTAAAACCCACCTCAAACACTACAATGGAAAAAAATGCATGGTAAAAAAATCACAAGTAATAAGTCACGCTTTCCCAATTTAGAGGTTTTTGAGTCCTATCTGATTTGTCTGAGTTGGTATCTAGTTGGCTTTCAAACCAGAGCCCCAGACTTCTGAGAAGGGAGTTTCTTCAGACAGTTTTGATTCCAAGACAGGGAAAATAATCACATTAAAAGTGTTGTGGCTCCAGCGAGATGTTAGCATCGCATCCCTTCTACCCCTCCTTGGCAGACGTCCAGATGGAAGTCCCAGTGCTGTCTTTCAAAAGGAGCAGTCGCTCATGCCCAGTGTTTATCTGCTCAGTGAAATGGGTTAGGGTGTCAAACCGCTGCTACACGAGCCACGGCTGAACGTGTCGCCTGCTTCGTTGTCGTGCATGTGTCCAGGCGTTCGAAAAGTGCTGCGACAGAATTCGCTTTTATCTTCACTACTTCTAGATTTCAACTTCTTTTATTTCCAGACTGACAAAATGAGCAAGACAGTCACTCTGGAGACTGTTCAGCAATACATGGGGCCAGAGCCTCCAGGCTATCTGCCATCTCTGAGCAATGCCTCTTGCACGAGTCTGCGACAGCAGAAAAATGACTCAACTCGCAGACTCTGGGGACTTTGGGGTTGAAGAAACCCACAAACCATGCATGCAAAAAACCGTGATCGCTCTTTGCACCTTTTAAACGTATCACAGAACAAAATCTGAAAGGCCAGGAGACTCTCGCTAACTGAAGAGCGTGCAAGACAAGGGAAGTACCAGCGCTCCCGTGCCCAGCTTGAAGACAAGACTGCAGGCCCAGCTCAAGAGACATGACATTTTAAGATCAAAGACATTTTGAACTCTCTTAGACACAGATGCCATGAAAATACGAGGCACGACTGGAAGATCTCCAAATACTGTCTGAAACAAAGATGTTGCTCACTGGAGTAATTTCAAGGCATCTGATATCTTTGTCGTGTTATCCTGCCAAAACATAAAAGCCACATAAAATTGCAAGGGGGTAAGGGACATCTTCAACCTGCTCTAGGGTAGGTAGCCAGGAATGATGCCCCATAGGAATCACACCTAAGACATCTTTCAACAGGCAGCAGTGAAAAGCAGGACGTGAGAAAGCGAAGGGCGGTATCAAGACAATGTGCTGAGATGATTTTGGGTTATCAGGTTCAAGGTTTGGGATTATTTCACTTTATACACAGAGAGGCTTATGAGTTAACATCAAACACACAAAATAAGGGGAGGGAGCGATCGATTGGTGGTTTTGGATCTTGCCTTGGAGAGAGCAACATAGGTGAGTGCAAGGTGACCGAGAGAGATGCGTGTTCAACTTCATGGCCAGCGCCCAACCCAGCGCCAACAAACGCAGAGGAACAGCGTGTCGTGCTGCCAGCGCAGCTGCATCGCTGCCGCTCCTCAGCCGTGCTACCCACAGCCCCAGCGAAGGCTGCTGCAGGGACCCTCCTCACTGCCTAGAGACAAACTGAGTCCATGAAAACACGTGAGGGGAAAATAAAAAAAAACACATCAGAAGAGAGGAGCAGCCGTTTCCCTGCTGTTAGTGCCTTGGGTGGGCAATGAATCCAGTGGCGCACGCCAGAATGAAATGAAGGCAAACTAGTAAGGAATAAGGAGCGTACAATAGAGCACTACAACCGAGACATTCAAGAGACGGAGCAAGGTATAAAGCTCACAGGTTACAGCGGAGCACAGTACGACAGTCTGCAAGCTTCTCCAGTACAGAAGTGACTCAAACTTTGACATTTTGACTTTGAAATTCCTGTTCAAATATGAGTTTCTCTACAGCTACAAAAGCAATGAAAAAACCCCCACAGCCACGTCTCAAACCCAGTGTGCAGCCGAGAATCTTCCCCCCCGGCCCCATGTTTGTACAGCACCTAGTGCAGTGAAATCCCGGTCTGTCACTCAGGCTTTCAGGTACTACCATAATGCAAACAGTAATAAAAAACCACCCCTTGAAATAGCAATCCTGAGGAAACGTTCCCCTCGGTACGGCAGATACCCCTGTAATCATCTCTGCCGTAAATTGAAAATGTTGCCATCGCACCAAGAAGCACTGGAAACATTTAGTGCTCCTGTTATCAACCTGGGTTTAGTTTCATTAGTAGTCCAGACATGCGGTAATGAAGACCCCATTCAATTCTCTGTCTCTGTTAGTGGTACACTTCATGGGCTCACGGAAAGCACACATAAAACCGTTATCTCTGACAGGGAGGGACACGCGTGTGCATGTCCCAGATTTGGAAACTGCGTTGCAGCAAGCGCAGCCTTCACGTCACTCAACTGCATGGCTTAGAATTTTACATTTTAATTTTTTTGATGTCTGGGGAGATTAAAATGAGAACTGGCAGCATGTGCAAGGGATACTGCACTTTGAATGTGTTATCTATAGTGATTCAGGCTTCCCGGAGCTCCAGCTGAAGCAGGTTTTTCACGATGGAAGAAACCACATTACATTGCTCCCTAGGAAGTGAAACAAAACAATAAAGGACGGTTAATCTCTTCTCTAATTCTGCTCTGTGGGACAACTACTTCAGTAAGCAGCGCCTGGCTGTATCTACCTGGGAGGGGGTCATTTTACTTCGGCTTCCTCTTCGGCTTCCCTCTGTCCCTGGGAGCGCTCTGTCTCCCCGCTGCATCTTTCAATGGCTTTATCAGAGCTTGCACCAACTCAAGCGTGAAAAGTAGCTCTGGGCCCAGCGGGGAGAGGTGGGGGAGTGTGTGTCTGTGTGTGCTGCGGGGAGGGGGGGAGAGGGGAAGACGAGGGAGGAAATGTTATTCTGTCCTTTGTCTTTTCAACAATTTCTTTTTAATGCAACTTGCAGAGCAGCATATAATTAGGGGTCTTGCGGAGCAGGCTTAAACTCAGGAGTAACCCTTCTAACGACCTCAGCAACGGATAATCAGGTACGCGGCTGTGGGGCGCAGCACGCCTCCCCACCCGCCGCGCATCTCGGCCTCGTAATTAGAAGCCTCCACACTCCGCTGCATAAAGGCAGATTGCAAGGACAGCGTGAAGCCCTTGTTTGAAGCTGGGGGCACAAAGATTGCAGTGCCTGTGATGGATGGAGACAAAAGACTCCAACGCTGGAACGCTTCCAGCAGCCTCCGAATACTTGCAGCATTTCTGATGGACATATTCAGGATTTCTTACAGTGGCGAGGTTTGCTCTCCCGCATCCCCCTCAGAATTCCTCCGCAGCTCCCTAAGGCGGCGAGGGAGATGGATGTGCCGCTCTACGGGCACACATCTCCAGAGATGCTTCCACAGATTTCTCATGAGAAAAACCCTTCCCTCTATCTATTTTTGTTAGTTCTCGCTCCCAACTGGGAGGTACACTTAAAAAGACACTGTGCTGAGGACACGGGGCTCAAACCGTGCTCCCCCTCCTCCCCGAAATTCCCAACCCAGAATGCTGTTTTAGCTGACGGTGTTCACGATT
The DNA here is from genome assembly GCF_000690775.1 of Eurypyga helias. Classification (NCBI taxonomy): domain Eukaryota; kingdom Metazoa; phylum Chordata; class Aves; order Eurypygiformes; family Eurypygidae; genus Eurypyga; species Eurypyga helias. The sequence goes on along the minus strand of NW_010240740.1, from coordinate 23,518 downwards.
TCAAACTGTGGTAGCAAGTACAATGTTCAGGCTGTAGCTGATGTTAGCGGCATTCCCCCTAAGCCTTATGCACGAATAAAAACCAATCCCCTTCTGAAGGCACATAAACCCCCCCTCCTTGCTGATCACAACTTGGTTTTCTCCATTTATGTAGCTTTAAGCACAGGAGTAAACGACAGTGACACTGAAGTGTATCCCAGCTGCAGGAGGGAGAGAGGAGGGATGGAGGACAGAATCTTTAGGTGAGAGAAAAACGAGTGAGGACAGGGTGTGTGTCATGTAGCCTCTAATAAAACAAACGCTGACTTCTATTTTACCCCAATTCCACCACCTTATTTTCATTTTTCGGGCTGCTGCCATGGTTTGTTTGTGGGTTCCCCTGCACCTGACCCTTCCCGCACGACACCGCGGCTTCTCGGCACCTTAGCACGGCAGCAGCAAACGGGAAAAGCTCAGGCGCCTCGAGCACAGCCCAGCAACGCACTGAAAAAAGGCAGCAAAACCAAAAGGCCTTGAATTATACAACGAAGGAAGAAAAACCAGTAGTGCCACTCAGAAGCTGTCAACTGCCAGACAGACAAGCTCCCTTGGAAAGGGCCTAGGAGGCAGGTTCAGGGAAGAGCAACATCCATAAGGCAACTCAGTGCCAGTGTTTTTTTCCTCGGTTTATAACAAGTTAACAGGGGCTGGAACAGAACAAAACATGGAAGATTTTCATAGGAGAAATCGTGACACCCTGCCAAGGATGGCTGCCCTGAACTTAAGTTGTCTGAGAACTCACATTTGTAGGCACGTAAAGCCTAGAAGATCATTAACAAGCTAATGTGAACCACCAGCAAAAGGAGCATAACCTGGACTTGCTAATGTGTTTTGTTCTGAACAATGAAAGGGCAAAAGCACCCAGACACTGAGCCGCTGCAGCTAAAAACACCACCAAAGATGCTGTGAGTCGTACTGTCTTCTACCCTACCCTTTCCTTAACACTACAACCGCTGGGCTACATGAAAGTGGTTTACATCCTACCTCCCAGTCTTTCTTGCGTTCCCCTCGCTGCTCAAAAAGCACAGTAATTTCCTAAGTGCTACAACAGCCTCTAGAAATACAGACTGATGTGCTCTGTACAACTCAGCTTAAAATTTCTGCTGTGAGTCGTACTGTCTTCTACCCTACCCTTTCCTTAACACTACAACCGCTGGGCTACATGAAAGTGGTTTACATCCTACCTCCCAGTCTTTCTTGCGTTCCCCTCGCTGCTCAAAAAGCACAGTAATTTCCTAAGTGCTACAACAGCCTCTAGAAATACAGACTGATGTGCTCTGTACAACTCAGCTTAAAATTTCCTTTCCCGCTGGGCTCCATGCCCAGTCCACTCGTCTTCAGAACTCAGTAGATGCACGCCTGGTTTAACCCTAGCCAGCTATGAAGCACCACACAGCCGCTCACTTAAAGGAAGGAAAGCAACCTTAGTGTTGGATCCAACGAAGGCATTATCTTCAGACTTATGGCGACTTCCAGTTCACCAGGGTTTGAGGAGACACAGTATGGGTAGTCCTGATTTAGTAGACCATGCCAACTCTGTAGTCTTGGTTTTCCTCTGTCTAGGTGCATTCAGGGAAAAACCTGTTTATGCCTTCTCTCTGATATGCTTTTAGAAGCTTCAGATCTACTTTTATGCTGGTTGTAGCACATATTTCAGCAAAAAGGAGCTAGTTTTCATCACAGAGCAGATCTGCTCTACTTTTTCTGCAGCAGGACGTAGTCACCTGAACAAAATGTCTTCACCAGATCCTTTGGAGGAACTGATGATGGGGATCAGAAGGGGAACCAGAAGGATGGAAAAAAACCTGTAGAGAGCTTTTGAATGTTTAAAAGCTGATCCAGATCTGTGACATCCAGAAACAACATAAAATAAACCCACCTTCACTTCTTTCAACTTCCCATTCAACACACTTGCTGCAAGTAGTTTCCACAAGCTACGAGTTTGTAATCTGGAGTTTACTTTAGAAAGCACCTCTGCCAGCACCTTTCCTCCAGCCCAACTGACTTCCTACAGCCCTCAACCCAAGAGGACGTGCACGGAATCCCATTAAAGCGGTGGGAGAGCACAGCCCATTTCAGCACCACCACAAGAAAGGCTCCTGCCCACTGCAGGAGAGAGGGACTGCGCCTCTCCTAAGTCCCAGCTTGCCACCCCCCAGCCTCTCGGAAAAGCAGGTCTCCCGACGCATCCTCCCGCGCTGCCAGCAGTGAAGCCATGCGGACAGAAGCTGGCACGGGCTCCTTGCAAACCACATTGGGTTTGAGCAACCTGGTCTAGTGGAAGGTGTCCCTGCCCATGGCAGGGGGGTTGGAACTAGATGATCTTTAAGGTCCCTTCCAACCCAAACCATTCTATGATTCTATGATTGGGTGGATCGGTATGAGACCGGACAAGGAGGATAAGAAAAAGGGAGCAAGAGATTCCAGAGGGCTCTTCTGCCTCTGAAGTCGTGTTACTGTTGACTCCTTTATTGTAATTAACTCCTTGACATCCTCCTTCTTGTGACAAGTGGGGGAGGACAGACTGAACTTGGTGATTAATTTATCAGTGAATTACCTCCTTCCCTTTCAAACCTCGCCCCCACTGATGATCTTTATGGCTCAGCTCTACCTTATGAGAGGGTTTACAGGCAGATGCAGGTTTGACAGTTGGCATTTCATCACTGAGCAATTCAGTTTGGGGCATCCCATGCTCCTTTCCCACACCTGGTGGTAATACCATTTGCAAGCTTAAGCCCACCCCACGAGCTCTGTATGAGGAAAAGAAATCCTCTCCTCCCCAACCTCTCATTCAAATGACAGTAATTAGGAAATCTCATCACTCTAGACCTGGAGAGGGAGGGGACGTTCATGGTAATTGGAGACATTACATGAAGCCACACTGTGCCTATAGAAAAAAGAAAAACCACACACAGAAGAAACCAGTCCCCTTCCCCCCAGCCTGGTTGGCATTTCCTGCATAAATTGCCTTTTTTTCCAGGCACATCGGTGTGCTTTTTAATACCGAAGACTACTGGAAGGACTCCTGCAGCCCGATTAAGTGTAATGCAGTGTAAGAAAAACAGGAAGGAGGGGGGAAACCCTCAGAAAAGCAATCGAAGTGAAAAACCTATCAACGGCACGGTGGCTCCATCGGAGCCAGGAGTCCTGTTCTGAACACGCTCCGACTTCCCAGTCATTTGCTCTGCCGGACACTCTGGGGACCCCAGCACAGCAAACTACAATTTCTAGTAAATATATCCCAGGGACACAATTAGTTTTTCAGCTGGGGGCATGATAAATTGGTCATGTATAATTCAAGGCCAGAGCGGGCTGGAGTATAAACTGCTCCGTGGCAGCTTCCAACTCCCTGACAGAAGAATGCAAATGGGCTGCCTGGCGCAGGGGCCGACGGACCCTGCTAATGCTGCTGGCTTCATCTCACCGCCTGCGTGCTCCCCTGTCCACCTACGTGCACACCAACGACCATTTCAGCCCCTCCTGTGCATCTCCAGCATTTTTCATTTCACAGCAATGTATCCATCACTGTCTGATGGCCTTTGGGGACTGAACACACATTGTTATCACAACAAATACCACCCTCTGCTCACTCTACTCTGTTTTTTCCGTACGCAGACACAAGAGAATGGTTTTGGCTTCGAAAGAGGCTGAGGGACTGTGTGGTCTATTGTCAGCATTAGGTGGCCTGAGGCAAGTAATTTCAAATCTCCCTCCGTGTTTTCATGTTCACAATGGAGATAATTCCAACCATGCAACGGCAAGGTTAGCAAGATGCAGTCAGTTTGGGGCCTGATCAAGGTCTGAGAGGTGGCTGAGGATATGCAGCCTAGCGAAAGCAATAGCCTCAAGTTGTCTCAGCTTATGTGGGGTATTTAAATAAATGCAACTACCCATTCAGAGTGACCATGTAGGAGAACAAGAGAACTCGACACTTTGCAGAAGCTAGCTGAGTGATGAATGAAATGAAACCTCCAAGGAAACTTTGGGAGTCCTTGAAAATGATGTCCTCAAGTTTTTCAGTGCATGCCGTACAGCCTCCCAGCCAGGGAGGGATACAGAGTGTACATGCTGGAAAAATGTGCTAGAAAAGTCATTACAAGTAGTTTCACTGCAAGCGAAATTAGTGTTTGAGGTCTCAGACACAGCCATGCAACTGAAGGCCGACAGCTCCATTTCTTCAGCCGCAGCTTTGCTATCTTATAAAATTCTGAAACCACTTCTCTGGATGTGTTGCCATTTTTCTGCTCTTCAGGAATAGAATATGCATTTTAAGTCCAGTCTGTGGGAAATTTTTTCAATACACAGGACTGAGACAGAGTGGTGATACTAATAAAGGAAAATTCTATTTCATTTTGGCAGTGTATCTGCAGATACAGCAGCCCTTAATTTCATGGTCAGTTCCACATACCCAAATAGGTGACTTTGGTTTCTGCTTAGTAATTAGTGAAAATACTCCTTGTTTGTTTGTTATAATAGAAACACTATTTTTTTCCCCCCTGAACATGACTGTCTTGTGTGAAGCTGGGTTTTCCTAGAATGAGACCAAACAAAACCCAAGCAGACATTCATGGGTTACACATCTAGGGAGCAGAGATGTTAAAGTTGACGAGGGTGTTCAGTTAAGTGACACAATTCTGCCAATCCTCACAGTAACGCTGGCTATCACCAAGTTCAGGAAACAAACCAAACTGTTTAACACAGTAACACTTTGATTAATTTAAACAATTTCTCAAGTTGCACCTTCCTGTCCTAGGCAGTGCTAACACCTCTCAAACCCCTGTAACCATGGCCCTCTTCCACTCTCTCGCCATCAACACCGATGACGACAAACAATGCATGAAAATATTTTGATACTACATTTACATACATTAAATGCCTGAACTGCTGGTGCAATCTTCTTAACATAAAATGTGAACACCCCTCTACTGCAACTATACATTGCATTCTTCAGTTTTACGTCTTCTGGGATATTATAGCCCATGGCGAAGAGAAGGGAAGTGTCCCTCAAACTCCCTCTCTCAACCCCCTGAAATCCAGTCTCTTCCAACAATTCTTCCTCCTCTTTTCGCTTCTGGTCTGTCCTCAGACTCATCTACATGGGGTTAACTCAGTGGTTTAAGATATGGTGTAAACTCAGGTAAAATGCTTTACTGTCTTTTTAAAAAATATGATGATTTTTTTTCCCCAATTTAGGCTTAAACAAGTATTTCTCAACCAAAGGTTCAGGCCCCTTTTGGCAAGACCACCGCAGAGGAAATCTCAATGCTCCATTCACTGCCCTGAGAGGGCAAAAGCGCTCTGTCATCTTCTCTGAATGGATGCTGAGCTCCCCGTGTCCCTCTGCGGTACCACACAATGTGCCATCCCCTGATGCCCTTTACGGAGAGGGTAAGAAATCAAACGTAGATAAACATTTCATTCCTTAACCAAGCGGGTGTGCGCCCGTGTGCACACACGCAAATAATTACCTGCAGAACTGTTATAAAGTAAGTAATGCCAGGCCAAATTTCCCTTTGGTCTACATTAACCAAATTACTGCTTCAAAACCGAACCACGTATTTAACTAAATTTGTACAGTTTCACGTCATTCAGCAAGTCTGTCTTGTGAGGACACCTTCCCTTCACCCCAGCAAGTGATCCTGCCATGACAAAACATCGAGCACAGTGTTTGCGGGGCTGTCTTACAGGCACGCGGGTGACGGTGTTCCTGATGCCCAGACATTTGTAGGACTGAATTTGAATCCTGCATCTTGATCCCAGGAGGTTTTTTTGGTCACAAAGAATATGAGGTTCTGCAAGCTCTGATGTTTGTCAATGGACTGTGAAGGAGCTGGTGGGTGCGACAGCAACAATTTCAGCGACTTCAGGCGATGCCAAGCTAAATTCTGGGCTGGAGCGTAAGCCACTACAGAGCACGAGCTGGCGGAGAACTGAAGGACCAAATCCCCACGCTCTTGGCAAGAACTGCATTTCCTCCAAGCCACCACATCCCTTCCTCTCCCAATTAAACAAAAAAATATACAAACCTTTCAAAATTTAAGTAGGGTTTCAAAGGTCAGCTCTGTTCACATCAGCCCACAGGGATTACATTAAAAAAACCCCACCAAGAACAAAATTTTTTTGCTTAGTGAAAGCAGCAGGGACAAAATAGCACTAATGAGGATTATTATTTTTATGCACGACAGTAGGCTTTTTATCTTTGCACATGAATGTCTTCTCCATTAAAATACAATTCCCTGACACACATGCTGCACTAATTGTTGTCCCAGCTATAAGGGCTAAAACCTGCACCCGAAAGAGGTAAGATGACTAATAAAAAAATGCCAGTGTCTTCCTGACACAGGATCTCTGCGCACTGCGCTTCTGAACTGTAAGGTTTTATGGTTCCTGGCACACCCTTCACGCTTTTGTTCAAACGCACCGCACACGCAAAAAGTTCCTAGCGTGGCAGAAATTTGTTTACTTTAGTTGTATACAAACCCAGGTGTGTTTGTGTATTCAGGTAAGGAGATATAGTGCTCACAGGCTGAAGCAGAGGTACAGCTGGAACATCGAAGTCAATACACAACTGGGAACAGTGCAAAGCACCAGAAGATGGTTAGGGAAAAGTCACAAGTGGACTCTTCTCAAGAAGAGAAAATTGTGGTTGCTCGTGCGTTGAAACCATTGGTCTGAACCTCTCAGCAAAAATTTCTAGGTGCAAAGTGAAAAAGATGCTTAAAATCCACTATCAAAGACATGACCGTGAATTATCAGTGTCAGGAAACTCATGTGAAGAAGGCTTCACAAATCATCCATTACAGGAAAAATTGGCCTGTCCTTATCTACACAGGGAGAAAGAACCAATAAACCTCAAGTATTAAGTGGTCTTGCTACACAGCCTGAAGGCCAACAAGCACTGGCTGTGATGGACCAAGGCGTAAGAGGCAATTGCGGCACAAGGGCCCTCGGAGGAGAGCTCGCCGCTGCCAGCCATCGTGCGCAAGGGTCTGTCACGCCTCAAGGCCCAGGTGCTCCCAGCTGGCACGGTGAAAACGAGCAAGGAAGAAGCTTCAAAATGCCACAGCAAACCAAGAGTCCTCTGGGATAATCACCGCAGAAGGCTCCCCACACATACAGCTCGACTTTTATACTGGTAACCCTGGGCACACGGAGTTACGGGATGGTGATGTGCGGAGAAGGAATACCTGCGGAACCACCGTCCTGCAGCCAAACCTCCACATTTTATTTACACAGCTCATATCTGCAACACGTCGTAAGCGGAGCCTCCCAGGCGTTCACAAGGCTAGAAAATTAAAACTGCAGTTTGGTCAGAAACATTAAAAAGCCTTGGTGGTTCCACGAAGCCAACAGCCCCCGACGGAGGCTGAACCAGAAATTCCTTCCTGGGTTTCCATTGGAAAAAGATTAGAAGCACATTAGATATAATATACCCATATGCTTTGTTTTCCTCGCTTTTTGTTTTGCCTTTTAAGAAGAGCGAGATAGAAACTTCCCCTCCAGAATATTAAAAGTAACAAATTTTAAAAAATTATTAACAAACACTAACCTCAGATCATTAGCCAACCTGGCAACAGACCAGAGAAAATTTATAGCCGACGTGCAACATCAGCTTTCATCCAGAAATGCTAATTTCAGTAAAATGAATAGTGTGTGGGCTTTTCATACTGCTTTGCATTTGGCTCCTCACAGCCCTGTTTAAAGCCTGGGAACCGGCCATATAGTTAAACTGCACAGATGTTCAACAATCTGTACTTGTGTTAATTACCCTAATGTGAGCAGAAACTCAACAGATCCCTGCTAATGAAGGAGAAAGTTTTCCAGTGTGACTACCGTATGTTTCATTGTCACTGTATTACCAAGCTTCTCCCCCTCCTTCCTCTGCCCCCCCCTTCCCCATTCTCTCCATCTCCTTTGCATTCACATCACCCTCCTACCTCAGCATGCATGAATTGGACCAACTAATGACTGTGTATTCGCAACATGGCAGACACCATTAGGCTGATCGGAGGTGCGGCTGCTGAATTTTAACAGGCAATTTTAAACAAGGTAAGAAAAACAGATTCATCATGCTCCTGATTCTCTCATCCCCACCCATCTGCCACACTTCCACCCTTGCCACAGCTCAGAAACACTCGCGAAGTGCAAATAACCTTCCCCCTCTATAAAACACAGACGCGTACGAAGCAATGCAAATAGATGTTGCTGGGCAATTGCTGGAGATGGGAGCTGGAGAGCCGGGTGCACCTGGGAGGACAGACTCACAAGGCAGCTCAGAAGCAAGGCCGGAGCGCGGGCTTGGCGAGGGCGCAGGCCGCTCTGCCGTGCGGCCGAAGTGGGCTGTGGGCAGCCCGCCTGCTGCTCCCCAGCTCAATGTCGTTGTGGGAACCACAAGAGCAGCAGCTGGATGTTCAGCTGCGCAAGGGTTTCTCAAGGATACGACGGGAAAGAGCAAGGCAACGCTCAAGCGATCAGTGCTGCCAGTAGCAATGAACCAACACTGCTGCGCGACTTAACCCAGCATTAAAACACACTCGACCTGCGAAGAACCGCTTCTCCCACTGAGGATCTCGCGTTCTCTTCCCGCGTCTCTCTGCCCCGCTCCCCGCTGCCAATCATCGCTCCCGCCACCTCTCTCAAAGCGATCTGCTCGGCAAGCAGAAGGCAAAGGGGGCCGGGTAAGGGCAACCGCCTCTCACCCCATTAAGCCCCAGGTGACCTCTGAACGATACCAGCCCCGGCCTAAGCCAGAGTTCACATCTCCCAGGTGCCCCCACTTCACAGCCCGGCCAGTCTGCCCCAGCAAATTGTATTACAATGACCCTCGCGGGAACACCCGTACTCGCTGTGCTTGACTTGACTGGCAGACTCCTCGATGCAGGAAGGGGGGGCGGGGAGCAGCCAACTTTGCTCATTTATTGCATCCATCCTGCTAGCTCAGCCTCCTCTGCCGTTCAGAGAGCCGACAACCTGCAGACTCAGATGGATCTGCCGATCCGGGGAACGCGGCCGCGTTTCACCCACGCCGTTCCGCAGCCTCTGCTCAGCGCTGGGCACTCGCTTCCAGCTCTCCGTGCGCAAAAGCTCTCACAGACCTCATTCTTCGCGAATTGAGGAGAGACGGGGGAGAAACGTCTCTCAAAAAGGTGGGGAAGGGATCCGGCATAATCCAGAAAGAGTTGAAAATTATTTAGAGAGCACTTGGCTCTTCTCTCCTACCTCTTCATCATTAGTACTGGAAGCAACACAGCTGTCTAATGGCAACTTCAGGCACCCATGGGCCAGCAAAGCGACATTTCCACACTTAAATAACACTGAGCTGATTTAATTACTACACTTAATAGTAACAAAAGATGTCTCAATTTAATCTTCAAACGGCCCTCCAAGATCAAAACACAGCTGGCTGGATAACAAGATGGCCTAGGCCAGCAAACAAGTAGGTCCAATTTGTTCAAGAGCTGCATCCACTCCTCGGTATGAAAGGCCAAGGAACACTTGTGTGTCGAGCGAATCAAAGAAAGCAGCACTGCTGTCACCCCCCTCCCTTCCCACCCGACTTTTGTTATAGTGAAAAAAAAAGGCAGCTGATTCACGGGTAAAGAAATACAACATGATAAAAGAACAAATGATGATGTTTGGGAGAGAAAGAAAAGAAGTAAGAACCAAGATTTAACAGGTTTTGTTTTTATAATCCTTCAAGATGATTAGGAATGAATGAAGCAGATTAAAATCACATGGGGACAAAGGAAGGTCTCTAACTCTATTGTTTTTCTTTCCATACTGGACAGAAGGAGACAGCTCATTAAGGAAAGCCCAAAGCCCTCCAGACACAGCTACAGTGAGAAGCAACCATGCTTTTTTTTTTTTTCCCCCCTTAAAAAATAGTGTCTGTTAGCTGTGTTTGGGCAAGAAAAAGTTGGGAAAAATTAACCATTTACTTCTACCATTTTCTAATCGCCCATACTGAGTTGTGACTGTTACTTTTTGCAAACCATTCTGCATAAAGTCCCTCTCCAGGGCAGCTTTCAACACACATTCCCGCTGACACCATGGTTGGGTCTCTCCAGGCACCTTCACAGAATTTTAATTTTTTCTACATTCCATTACAGCCACACTCGGAAAAGTTCAAACCAATCTTCCAGCCACTGCAACATTTCTGCGATCCCCTGAGCAGCAGAGAAGCCTAAATAAACTTATGTGCTGTACACAGCACGTAGCTTTCCAAGTGCCCCTTCCAAACACTGACAGTAACGCGAGGGGCATGCAGCTTACTTTTTTGATCTAAATTCTACTAGTATTACAAGCAAGTTTGCTAGAAATCAGTTTGTTGAGTTTTGTGGGATTACTTTGGATTGACAAGGGTCTGTGGGATATTGCTGCTGAAAGCTTAGAAGTTCTTTTTCCAATTATCCTTAAACTTTTCCTCTTGATGGAGAAGTACATTTAGGTAACTTAACTGTTCCAATTGTCTTTGAGCCCTGGATCATGTTTTTTGGACTTACGGTTTCCTTGGTTTTTGATTTTCATTATATGCAGAGCTTACTGCATCAACAGCACTTCTTAAACAAGAGCTGATGGCACTGCCCACCGCACCAGGGAATTTGGAAGGCTGAGGATAATGGGAAATTCGCTACAACTCTGGTGACTCTCCTCTCCCGGGGCTGTGACATGACAGATGATGTCCATGTTTACAATGATCAGGGTCAGACAACCCATCCGTTTGCTCCAATACCCCAGCAGGCACGAGGCATCTAACCAGAGACCCAGTCACTGAAGTGGGAGGGACTTTGAGAGGTTATCTGGCTCAACGTCCTGCTCACACAGAGCTGACTTCTATGTCCAAGGGCGATTCAAAAGGCCTTGATTAGCTTAATCTGCACGCAAGTTTTGGACTAATTGCCCAACTGTTCATTTAAGTACCTCTCTTTCCAAATGACACTGACTCTGGATAGACCTGCACTTTTAAAAACACATAATTTTGCAATAAACTGGTGGAGAAGTACTCATCGGTTCAATTTACAATACAGCCTACATACTGCTGCTCTGTGTTCAAGCTCAGACATCGAACCTTCATACTTCAAACTAGCTGGGTTCAGACATCTCCCACCTCTCTGCCCAAATGGTTTCACTTAAACAGGGTTGAACCTTAGCTTAAAACCATTTTCCCAACCATTTTAAGTTCTAGATCAGTAACAAGAGATCTTCAGGAGGCACTCGCTGCTGAAGCTCAAGCAAGTGCACGTTTCCAGTTTGCATGTTTGTTTAAGTAAGTGACAAAGAGGGGGGGACCAAAAGCAATTCCCTTAACTAGAATTCACAAGTGCAGCCAACTAGAAAATCTCCCGCCTGCTTGCGAGGAGGGAGTCAGACTTTCTCAAAGGCTGAAAGGCGGCTGTGCTCAATGCCCGGCAGTACGTACAAAGCGCCAAGTGCGAAATCCCAACCCTACTGCAGTCAGTGGCAACATTCCCATAGATTTCCTCAGGGCCAGGATGTTCAAACCTGTTCAGACAATTCATAAACCACCATTTCAAGGGCACACCTTTGCATGAGATTCCCAAGGGCCTTTTGAGTTTTGACTTAAATGCCTGGATTATTTTTACAATTCCAGTTATGGGTTCTTTGTTCACAGCGAGTTAAGCAATACAAAGAACACAGCGAGAGAACAATGGAGGAATTACCATGCATGATTTGTCTCTAAAAAAATTGTCTTTCTTTTCATGAAGTTATAGATCCAATTTCAGTCTTTATTATCACTTTGCCATGTGAGAAAGTGGTTCTTAATTTTAATAAAGGAAGGGAGCTTCATATTTCAACAAGAGCTAAAACGCTTCCTGTGATACAGGAGGTGGGAAGCTCTTTAGCTAACAGCTACCGCAGCCCAGATTCAGGGAAGGAAATGGAAATAATCCGTCCACACCGAGTAAATAAATCTTGTCTAGGGCATAACTAACAGTGGGCAGCAGCCCAAAGGCATCTTGTCCAATGAGGTAATTTCTGCCCCCTCCACTTGAAGGGAAATTAAGAGCTTGCTCTGCCAAGCACACATCAACATTTCACTTAGCACCAAACTCGGGGTCCGAGCAAGTACGTATCTGACTGCAGTGTGCTGTGCACCGCTGGACTAATAAAAACCTTTCCACCACGTTAACTGATCTGGAGAAAGAGCCTTGTACGTAGCTTCAGGACCTTTTGCTAAGATTGCAAAGTAATTTTCTCCCTCCAATCTACTTTGCCCTTAAAAAGGAGTCTGTGGTATACTTAAGGAGGTTCTCATCTAAAACTTAACTGTACTGTATTTTATGTGAAGAATGACAAGTTTAACCCAATCCACAAAAGTCAGTTAAGTGCCCCAAATTCACACAGGGTTGTGCAGTTTACCTTTGAAAAAAGTAATTGTAGAGGCTCACCACACCCATTTCATGCTACTGTATACATTTTTAAATGAAAATACTAGTTGTGTTTGGTCAGCTGAAGCTCTGGATCCATTCCAGTTTGAAATGAGTTATGGAAATTCCTTCTCCCCCCAAAGATGACCAACAGCCCTACTACTTTACAGCCTTTACAGCCTTCCCCATCAGACCCTGTTTACACTAGCGCTGGAGCCATAATATCAAAATCCATCTTTAAACATGGATTTGTAGTAGCCAACTTGTTCTTCTCCAGCACAGTGTTGGATGCACCTCTGCAGGAGCAGCAGCCTCTAACAGAGGTGTCCCTGCTCATCAGGGCCCGTTTGCTCAATACCTACAAAAAGCAAAGCTAAAGAAAGCGATTCACATACCACAGCTCTCCAATATTTAAAAGGCTGAAAAATGTAGAGTTTTACAGAGTGAAACATCATCTCCTCTGGTTCAGATATCAACAGGCTCTCTTCTTTTGCTCCGCAACCTTGGCAAGTACAACTCAAGGAAACACAGAACCCTTTGCAAAAGACCTAATTTGGGCTGTAGCTCCAGGGTCATCCAAACAAGCAGGACTGTGTACACTGCCAGTATTATCATTTTCCACTCAAAGACCTCGGGCACAGGCAGGTGAGGTGTCTCGCACAGCAAAGCTGTCCCAGAGAGGAGCGTGCAGCACAGGTCTCCTGCCCTGGATGCCCCAGCCAGCGGGGCATGCTCCCTGGGCATTCTGCACAGCCGCAGCAGTGCCAAGAGGGACAAGACGTTATTCACTGCAGGTGTTAGTCTTTGTTATTCGTTCTATACCCTGAATCTCAGTTCAAGGAAAAAAGCAACCCTGAGAAACTGGGAGCCACGTATGGCAGAGATTTCTACTGAAACCGTAGCAAGAGGAAAATCAGCAAGACGCCTCCTGACAAACTTAAAGCCAGATCCAAATGAAGAAACCAAAGCAGCAGAAGCAACTAGCATTTGGATCTTCCAACACTCTTGCATACAATTCCCAGCAAAGGGATTTAGCTTTTATGAACAGGGCTGCAAGACAGAGAGGCGAGATACAGTGTTTTAATGATTCTTTTCAGGTAGCCAAGTGCAAAATCCCTGCCCTTCTCTCTCCTCGGGCCATTCATCTTTGCAGGTGATGGAAAGCCGCTCTCCCAGTGGGTGGTCCTGCTCTCGCAGACCGTAATGCTTAATTGCCACGAATCAACTCTAACCTCGATGCTCAGGCTGCTGCTACCCCCTTTCCACCCCTTTCTCTTTACACTGATCACAGCCCAGGATCCTCTCACGTTACCAAATCAATCTTTGGACACACCACCTCGGAAAAACGACGAGACGCTGCTCGCTGCTGCCAGTGCGGTGGGTTGATGTTAAGCAAGAAGAGCAGCCTAAAAAAATCGTCACCTCTGTGTCTCTGTGCCTCCGCGCACGTGTGCACACACACATGCCTCCTATTTTATTTTTTTGTTCAACTGGAATTAATCAGGAACGATAAACACTGTTTGTCTCCTGAAAGCAGCAGTGGGGGGATGAAATATGCCTCTTAAGCTTATCAGCTTCAGCGCCACTGAAGAGAAAGCTGGCTTCTAAGCCCAGGGATAATGGGCTGTCCTTTCAGGAAGGTATCAGAGGTCTCAGGAGAGGGAGACAGCACAATGGTGTGACCTTCAGCTAATAAAGCCCACCCTAGAGTCCAAAGAAGCTTGGGGAATATTGACAAAAGTTCATATTTACAACAGGCTGGACTCTTTCCAGACACCATTACCAGTTTAGAGAGCTGCAGCCTCTGTACGTACTCACACAGGCTTTTATTCTGCCTCCTCCTTTCTTTCTTTGTTCCCATGCTGGCAAAAAAAAAATTAGTCAGAAAATGGCAATTCTTCGGCTAACAAGGCCCCACCAGCATCTTTTTTAATGAAGAGAGTTATTTAAAATTTCAGTTTCAACCTCAGTGCTATCCTCTACTTGAAGGAGATTCAAGGCCTCTTGCAAGGATTCTCAGTGCGTCACCATGCTCATCAGGAAGAAAGCATATGTGTTTTTGTGGAAAATCTGCTGATGTATTTATAATTCTTTAAACAAAAAGGCAGCCAACATATTGTAAAATGAGAAGGTTTTTGTTTGCTTTTTTATTTTTTTAAGTAGGCACTGGCAATCAATGCAGCCCCAGTCAGAAATACAAAACCAAAGCTTTTTCAGGCAGAAACTGATCCCCCCCAAGTCCGCATTGTGGTTACCAAAATGACGTTTAGCCCATAACTAGAGTGCACAGGCATGACTGGAATACAAATAATAAATAATATTTTTAAAACTGTTCATACAGTGAAAAAAGCCAATTTCAAAACATAAAAACCGTTTGAAGCACAAGTTTCATTTTTCTGACTCCTAAAGTAGTTCCAAAGCAAATATATAAAAATAAAGGTTCGGAGGAAATCTGTTTTCAAGGGTAATTTCACTGAAATCAATATTAAATCTCAAGACATTTAATGGAAATAACATCTTCAGTGACAGAACTGTACTGACCACACTTTTCAATCCAGCCATGCCAGTCTGCCATTTTTATTTATCTGCCTCATAATTCATCTTTGCCATCCTGAAGCTAATCTTGTTGGGGTTCAAAAGGAATGCAAAACTGGAATGGTTTAGAACTTGTCCCAGTAACATCTTCTAAAAGGTGTCTCTGTACCTTGGCGGTCTCCGTTACCATGCTGGTACTCAACAGGCAGGAAGACGACTGAGCAGACCTCTACAAAGACCACACATTTCTTGTTTTTGCAGCTTTTGCTTTCCACCAACAGCTACAGTTACACCAGCTACACAAGCTCACAAGTAGTCTTCCAACTTCCTAGAGTTTTGGTCCAAGCAAGTATTTTATCTGTTTTACTTATCCCAGCCATATTCCCTGTCAGGAGTTCACGTGATTGATGACAGGCTGTCTGAATTCAAAGCATTCAAATTAGACATTAATGTTGTGCTTAATGCGCTCACACAAACAAGGTCATCGGTTGCATCAAGACTAATAGGAGATGACACGCACTGGGATGGCCTGGCCCAGGGGACTGGTAGCAGCATGAAAAGTCTCCAGTTTATGGTCACTGTTCCAAAATTAAGCCAGATCTTACAGACATCCTATCCTTGTAATGACTGCCCAGCAACCCTCCCGAGATCCACTCACAGCAGAAACCCAGGGTAGAAGCACGCGGCCCTCCACAACCTCAGGACAGAGGCACTGCTATCACCTCAACTGCAGCCACGTTTTGACCACTGTCAAGATTAACTACCCTCCATCCTTGCTCCCAAACGCTGCTCCAAATTACATTCATCCTCCCTATACAGGTGAGCTAACAAAATCAATAAGGAGTACTGAATTTAGGAGGTAGCGTAAAATACCAGACAAAAAATATAAAGAGGCCTAGGAAGTCAATAGTGCTATCAGGAAGATGAAACCACATTCATCTTGGAGAAATACCAACTAATTCATCTGTGGGGAAGTAATACAGAACTATAATAGTCCACGAGACAGAGAAACTTGGAAAAGGGAAAGGTATTGGGTTCCTTCGGCAGGAACCTGTGGCTCTGCCTGGAAAGCTAGAGCCCAGCAGGCCAAAACACCCGTTACCAGCCCACCGGAGGGCATGGCGACAGAGAGAAGACCACTGAAGCGACGTAAACCACAATTTTCTACGGGTAAGAAGAGCTACAAATGATAAAATGAAACACTCAGAATCGGTTTCCAAGACCATCTCTCTCTGCATTGTTTCAAAGATGTGAGGTTATGTCTCCTGGCTGCCACCAAAGCCCTAGCTAAGTGCTTTTCATTGCTTAACCTTTAAAACAGAATTGTTTTATTTATAACAACAGTGAGTTCCTATTGAGAAGCTCCAGAAACAACTGTGTCTGGTTGTAATTTTATACCTGTTTTCCATGGCAGAACCCCCGGGTTCTCAGGAAACCATGGGGTAGTAACAGTATCCCAGAAGAACAGGCAGATCCAGGACATGTCTTCTGCCACGGTGGATGGGCAACGGCTCCAAACTGCTGTCCTCTTCACTTCCAAACCCCAAACACTCACAAATTCTTGCCTTTAGGGTATGATTTCAATAATGCATATTGGAGATAAAAGGCTGAAAAACCAAGCTCTGACCTGAGGAGGTGTGAATAATCCTACCTGTGGCTGTCCCAGGCACACTCACCTGCACCTCGCCTTCGGGCACTACAGTGAGAAACCTAAATGGCCTGGTTGTGTTGTTGCATGACATGGCACAGGACTTCACCCGCCTTGAGCCACGAGGTAAAAAAAAATTCAGGGCTTGAAATTGCAAAGAATTAAGACTTAATATCAGCCAAGACGGCAACTGGATCTGAGAGGCCTGTTTCCTTCCGAATTTCTCCTTGCTGCTGTGACGTGCTCATACTGAAAATTTTCCCTTGAGCAACTGCCTGACTAAAATACAGCACACCCTTACCACGAAGCCCTTTGTTAAAACATCTTTGCCATAAAGCTGCAAAACCTTGGCTCCCAAGTACATTAAATCCTTATAAACCTGCCTTCGTTTTAACCACGCAGTATTTCAAGACACAAAGCGCTTCTTCCGAGAGAGAGCACTTTAATGAGGAAGGGGGTAAAATATATAAACCAAACCTCATTATAGCATAATTTCTAGGAGACAAGCATGCTGTTATAAAAAGAAGCCATGGCAATTGCGTTCCACATGGCTTGAAGATTTAATACTTTTAAAGAGCCACTGCTACCTTCAGCCATTGGTGGTGTTTTGTTTTGAACATAACAGAAAACCACCAGAATTATGGGTCCACCGTCAGCTGTATATTTTATATTCCTTAAATTGTTGCAAATGGTGGATTCAGCTCTACTGCATGCTCATAAATGTAATCTGCAGTGGACAGTAAGGGAGTGACTACAAGGTACTGTGTATACTTTTACCTTTACACCCCTGCATTCCTAAAGGTTGTTGCTTTAAACATGATGATACAGAATGGACATGGTAAATTACCCAAACCATATCCAATTCATACTGGATTGAAAGTGCTTATAACGATACAGCTCATTCACACGTTACGAGTGAAGTCAAAAAAACCCCACACTACAGGAAAAATCCACGGTACTGACAGATAAATGAACGTGACGGATATAATGCCGTTTAATACCACCCATCAGATAAACCGGGGTAACTGGCACATCAACAGGGCTGCAATTAATTTCCAAAAATGCGAATACTCTTAAAAAAAAAAAAAAACACAACAACAACAAAAAAACCCAAAACTCAAACTCAGTTGCTTTCTACAAAATGTCACATTGAACAATCACCCCTGGCCAACCAGAAAAATGTTACTGGAAAAAACTCTTCTCCCAAATAACTATCTTCTATCAAAGGATCATCTTGAATTACGTTGGTCTGGAAGACTTTTTAAACTTAATCTAATAAAAAAGCCATTATTGATTACAGTTCTTACATATTATTAGTCTTCCTGTTGGAACTTCTGCAATGAAAGCTTAGCAATAATTAGGTATTTACTACAATCAGTAGAGAAAAATAGTGAAAGAAGATGAGTGTAAAGGTCACCAGAGACACAACATACTTCTTTTCTGAGAGGGAGGGAAACAAAGCAGACAAAACCCCAAACCCCCAACATAACCCTGCCCCAAACCCAACAACAGCAGGAGGGATGCATTGCACAGCAGCTTTGACTTGAAGCACATGTAACACTGATTGATGGATACTGAAAGTGAAGACACCAGTGGAAAATTAAACCCAACCTAGCACCAAAATTGGGGCAGGTTTTTTTTGTTTCTTTGTAGTACTTTAGAAAAGTATGCAAGAAGGGTCATGATTTCAGCAAATGATCGTTTTAGCTACTGTCACAGACCTGGGTCAACAGCAGGGTAAAAAGCTGACACATAACTGATGCCTACAACCTGGTTAGAGTAAGCATTTCCTCTTATCTCTTTGCTGGAGCTCCTAATGAATGGAATTGTGAACTGAAGGGTGCTTGTTCTCTCTGATTACCAGAAGGTTCAACACTCACCACATGGCTATGGCAACGGCATAGCACTTCTGACTGCAATTCTCAGAGAGAACATCTGAAGAGAACATAATACACTGACCCTTTTTCTAAATACAAAATCAGTAACTTTGCCTTTGGGTCCTGTTTCTGAGATACTTTTACAATGGTAATTTCTACTGGTATGACTCTTCTTTCCACACTCACAGTAAATGGATAACAGGTTCCTCCCTCACCATCACCACTCCCTTTAAGTCACAAGAGACTTTTCCAGCTCTTATCAACTTTGCTATGGGAGAAGACAGCAAATTGGACAAGGCTGAGTCAGCATGTCAGCACACAAATTATCACAGGATGTCTGCCATTAAGGTAACCCAGCCTAGCATGTGCCTCCTCTTAACTCAACTTCTACTTAAATAGTTTTCTGCTTGGTTGTGCAACTTAACCTCAAGAAAGAAGACAGCTGCAAGCGAGCACACATGCTACTTTTGTTTTACAACCTTCCCACTTCCTCCCCTAATAACAGAGGGTTTGGGGTGCTAGAAACGAGAAGCCTTATCACAGATGTGTAATGAGAGCCTGAGCTAACAGGTTAGCTGACATGGAGCTGTTAACAGTGAATTGGCTTGGAGACAGTGGCAGGGGGGGAGGGGGGGGGGGAAAAAAAAAAAAAAAAAAAAAAAGGGAGACAGCGTGAGAGAGACAGAGACAGCAACCAATTCAGCTGCATGAAATCAGGCTAAATCAGTCCCAAGTGCCCATGTTGGAGAGACTTGATCTCATACCTTGCTTGTTATCAAGGCACTCCTGATACGAGTCAGCTCCAGTTCCGTTGCGGTCTACAGACAAAACAAAAAGTTTCATTCATATCAAACATAAATATTAGAAACTTCTCAAATGGCAGCCTTGCTGGAGCAACAAGTTACGTGCAAACAGCGCGAGTTCTGCAGGAGGCCACGCCGGTTCGCTGACATCAACTGCGACTTGTTACGAACAAGCTGCAATGAAGTGACCCCAACCCGCTATGAGAAATGTATGTTTATGCTGGGCAGTGGGTGCAGGGTGCTTGCCTCCCAGGCCTGCCCATCTGTCCCACACTGGTGAGAGCACAGGGGAGGGGATTACAGCTGCAGCTGCTCTGAGTAAGTCCCTTAGGCACATGGAAGATGGAATACTTGGAGTTAAATCTGTCATTACACTGTCCACTGCAGGCTCTGCGAAACCACTGGTTTAAACCAGCAGAACCCAAACTACAGTCTGGAATAGAGTTCTCAGTGGCTTGTGGTGCTGCGCTCCCTTCTGGTTTTTGGCTGCTACGTTGCAAAATACAAGAACATACATGCACAAGAACTGTGGATGCCCCATCCCTGGAAGCGTCCAAGGCCAGGCTGGATGAGGCTTTGAGCAACCTGGTCTGGTGGAAGGTGTCCCTGCCCATGGCAGGGGGTTGGAACGACATGGTCCTTAAAGTGCCTTCCAACCCAAACCATTCTGTGATACTATACTTCCCAAATATTACTCATCCATGGAAGCAACGTTACTGCAGTTACCACTAAGACTGTTTGATCCAACAGCAGGAGAGGAGTCGGTCTGTGCCAGGAAAACAGGAGTGAAGCTGAGGCTCCTGTACTCGTGTGTGCTCCACGCAAGGAAGAAAGCAGACAGCCCCCAAACACAGGTGTAGTCACACAAGAGGCATTTCACAGCCAGCACTGCTATCACCCAACAACCCCCTTCATCTGCACAGAGGTTCAACCAGATCTCATCATCTGCGTGTAAGATTGGCTGAAACCGTAGGTTAGCAGAATCAGGTTACAGCATGGCTTGGACCTCAAAAGCAAACCAAAGAATGTTCCAGCGTGGCTTCTCCTCCTGCTTTACAATCCAGTTTAAACACAAAAAAGCCTGGATGGTCCTTGAGAAAAAATATTAAATATATCTGTAAACCCTGGATAAACTAATGCTCCTTCAGCAGCTTACACGCACCTCACACTGCATGCTAAGTATAAGGAGTAACACAGCTGAGACCACGTGAGAGGTGTTTGCACACACTAAGGGTCTTCAGACAGTGAGTGTTTTGTACATCGCACATGTAAGAACACTCATGGTGCTGAAATCAGTCCTGCTGTGTAACTACCAAACCACTCGCTCAGGTCGCCCATGGCACTGCACTCCTACCATACCAGCTCCACTGGAGACAGGCTCTCTGCTGGAATGGTTGTATCCCTACGGTGATCACAACTAATAAAAATCCACCACTTGTGGACTGGGAGTTAGCACCCCACTAGGCCAGAACAGACAGACAAGCTCTGCACTTAACAGTATTTCAGTCTCACCATCCAGAGAACCAGCACAACAGCGATGGGTTAATGAATTTCTAAAGATGCTCTTCAGGGCCAATGGACTAGAAATACGGTTCACAACGTAAGAGACCCTACCAAGAACCCTCCCACCCAGGCACCTGAAAACAACTGCGTTTCTGCACCTCCAAAAAGTGACTGCCGCCTGAATATGGTGGCTTTCTGGGGTTTCTCATGGGTGGCAAATGCATTCCCACACAAACTGCCCTTCCATCTTTGCTCAACCAGCAGCTGGTGATGGCTCTGAGTTAAAAGGCTTCACACTCAGCAACAGTATTTAACGAACAAAGAAGCAAAAATTAAAGTTGCCCCACCGTTGGTGTTGTGTAAATCCCAGATAATAGATCTTCTCCCTAATCCTAATGAGGCCTTCCTATTATAAAATCTTTATTAGCTTTCAGCTCTGCAGATTGCCCAAAGGCTCATCAGTTTCCCTATCTCTCAGTACCAAGATCTGCTTTAACTTTTACAAATAGCTCTAAGATATTTCTCAGCTTATCAGCATTGCCAAGCAGCCTGTCTTATCATTACTATTGCAGATAAAATAAATGAGCTCAGGATGATATGAATAACGGCATTTTCTGTAGGCTGGTTTCCCATTACATTTCAACAGATTGTAGATTTAAACTTCAGCACAAAAGAAAAAAATAAAAAAGCAGCGGAGGGGGAAGGGTGGCTTTTTTATCCTTCCCATTTACCTTCACTGTCTTAGAGCACAGGCTGTTTTTAAGCTCACCTAATGTGAGCTAGTAATTAATTTTGAAAGGGAGCAGAAACACCTCAGCTCTGCTTTCTCTGACAACCAAAAGCGCAGTTACTTCTGGGACGTTTTTTCAGCTGCATTCGTTGGAGAGAGGCGAGGGCTAAATTGCACTCTGCCTAATGAAGCCATCTTCATTAGTTTGCTCCTTTCCCTAGCAGGCTAGGAATACCAGTCAGATTGGGAATTGAAATCATGAAAAGCAACAGAGCCGCATTTGAATTAAAAGACTAGGCTACAAAGGTCTCCGACGTCTGCTCCGGGCTGATTAGCGCCAGGCGCGTGTGGCACCGTTGCGGCACAGAGCGGATCTTGTAGCGCACGTTCGCGGATAAAGGCAAAACGTTCGCGGGAGACAAGGAAGCTGAAAGACTAACGCGTCTCTCCCTTTTCGTGACAGCGAGCAGGGAGGTCATGTTCTGGCAACCATTTTCTGCCTGGTCCCTGCAGCAATTGTTACAGGGTTAAACGCTTTTCCGCTCCCCAAATTCCTAGCCCTGTCGCTGTATCAAGGTTATCTATTATTGGCAGTGACAGGTGAAAATTAATCTCCTAATTATTTCTTGCTGCGTAATCTGCGCTGAAGAAGTAACATAAAAGGATTACAGTACACCCTCTACGGAAGGCTTTGCTAGAGAGCCAATCATCCAGGGAGATAGAAGGTATGTGGTAAAGAGATATTTGTGAAGGATTTCCAACCATTTTGAAGGCGGACTACACTATAACTTTATAACCTCCAGCTTTGGAGTAAGGATCTGCTTGCAGGTACCTTAATAGCCCGAACACTTTCTTCCTGTTGATTATTCCACAGGAAAAAAAAACCAGGATTTACACCCATTACGTCCCTGATTCTCCTTTGGTGTAGCAGTCGCTGCAGAAACAGCATCCACGTACAGAGTTTTTTTACCCCCCCAGAAACGTGGCAAACAACGTACCCAGTTTGCCTTAACTCAATATTAAAAATCTTGTAACTGCTTTCCACGGCAACTTAACTGTAACACATTTCCCACAAGAATGTATGCTAGGCTGAGTACTTTTAAAATCAAAAATACTTTTTGGCAAGATCTCATTTCTCATTCATAGAAATATCTTTTGTAACCGGACAAACAGCCACCTGGAAATGCTGTCTAACTCTTCTCCGACTACCCACCAGAGAGTAAGGTTTCTTTTTACCATACTAAAGAATACACTAGTTAGTTCTCTTTAACCCCTTCACTGCAGCCATATAAAGTATAAATTGATGTTTTGGAAAACCTGATTTTCTATGTCCATGTCAACAGCACCATCCTAGCTTAAGCTTACAAGCACCAACGCACACAGGTTGCCGTTCTTACAACTTAAAATGGTACTATTAGGTACCTCGAGAGACGCTCTCATGCGAAGCCGTGCCTGTGATGTGGTCAGCGCAGGGGTCCCCGTCTGTAAAACCCTGGCAGGGTAACAGGACAGGGCAGTGAGGCAGGTAACAACCCCAGCATCACCACCTGCAGTCAAGTCCTTCCACCAGCACCACTCACAGGTATTTTCAGTTCCCTTGATGACGACCTTTTCTACAGGGTGCGGAAACACCAGTGATTCCTTTATGCAAAGTCTTGGTGCTTAAATCCAACACCATTTCCTACCTTTTTGGAAGGGAAGCCCTCCCACAAATTTGAAAGCAAGACACTG
>NW_010240740.1:0-243 GCF_000690775.1 Eurypyga helias | reverse complement strand
CCTTCCTTTCCCCACGCCCAGGCTCCCCCACCCGCGCCAGTGTCAGGTGAACCGGAACGGATAACCGACATACACCGAGACACAAACTAAAACTATCGAGGAGGCACTAAAAACCGCGACCGTCCCAGGAACCCAGCCGCCCCCAAGAACTGCAGTGCGGCCCGGCAGCCGCCAGGTGGCACCCAAAATACTACAAACTCGTCAGTGGAAGGCTGCGACGGGGGCCGGGGCACACCCCGCACG
>NW_010240739.1:0-464 GCF_000690775.1 Eurypyga helias | reverse complement strand
GGCTCTCCAGCATAAACTCTGGCATCACACTGTCGCTAGGTCGGCTACGGCCACCTCAACTGCCCCTCTTTTGTCCCCAGCGCCCTGCGAAGGAAGCCTGCAGAGACATCTGTAGGCCAAACCTCTCGTTTCGCCAGCATGTGGAAGGGCAGTGCTTAGTTAATTTTCTTGATCAATCAATCTACAGTATTAAATCTCAAAACAAAGACAGAAATAAGAGTTGAAGATTGTCTCAGGTCCTTACCTTTGAGGGAATTCAGCGAGAACATCTCCATCACAGTGAAAAGGGTGGATTCCTAGGAAAGCAAGGAAGTTAGAGTTAGTATTTCCTTTGAGATGTTTCAAGCGCTTTTCAAAGTACCTTTTTCAGCACAAGACAAAGCTGCTACTCGACAGATTCCACCTCGGTGTGTATGTTCTGCCCACCTCACCTGAATCATGCAGGGACTATTTGCTATCCCGTC
>NW_010240738.1:8418-8991 GCF_000690775.1 Eurypyga helias | reverse complement strand
TGCCTGGGGAACTACCGTGGTACAGCTTCTCTGCATATTGGCTGCACTCCACCCTGGAAGTATCTTCAATGCTGTACCTGTTCTGAAAATATGAATATAAGATTAATTTCCAAGTCACTTCTAGTAATTATTCCACAGATGGGGAAAATTAACTCCATCTCAGCCAGACCTAATAGAGACTAAAATTTTGGTTTGACAGCTGGAAACACCATAGCCTTAAAAATTCAGGATGGTAAGGCAAATTTAAATCAGTGACAGTTTATTTTTAAATGCTACATGGAAGGACAGTTCAAAGGTCAAGTCACAATGCAGCTACCCATGCACCTCGAAGTCAGTGTTGTAAATTGAAAAATGGTGAATGTCCTGGTCCCAGGCAGTGATGAGCTGCTCTCCTAGGGCCAGCCTATATTTTGTTTCACTCCATAATTCATCAAGCTGAGTGGTTGATGTCATCCCAGTACCAGTGACACTGCAAGCCAGCGGGGCAGGGAATAGGGGGACATTTGCAGGCAGGTGCGACCCGGAGAGTGTGGGAGGGGCAGCTTGGGGGTTCCAGCCAGGAGTGCAGCGTGG
>NW_010240738.1:2186-8332 GCF_000690775.1 Eurypyga helias | reverse complement strand
TTTTTTTTTTCCCTCCCTGCTCTCAGCTCCTGGGCTGATTGGAGGTGGGGTGTTTCTCCCTCCATTTTGTGGTTGGTGTTTTTTTTGTTTGGTTGTTTTTTTTGGGGTTGTGAGGGTTTTTTTTCCTTTCTTGGGGTTTTTGGATTTATTTTTCTGCCTTGCCTAGAACCTGGCTGTGTCCATTCACAAGTGGTGAGATCCTGTATCATTTGTTCTATTTTTCTGTTCTTTTAATTACTTATTAGCAACAACATTGTTAGCAACTCCATAAGTTTCATTTATATAATTAAATAGTTCTTATCTCAATTTTTACAAGCCTCCCTTGTTTTTCCTCCAACCCTTCCTCACTGGGAGTAGGGACAGGGTGTGGAGTGGTAGAGCAACTGGTGGTGCTTAATTGCCAGACAGGGCTAAACCACAACAGTGAATCAATGAGTGAACTCAAGGTTAGCCATTTCTTTTCATAATTCCGTGTCCAAGAGTACTCAAGGAAGAAATTAAGGGTAATCCCCCTTTTCAGTATTAACTTTGAAACAACTTTGTTTTCAAAACTAAGTTATCAGATACCTAAACTTCTTGCTGTGAGTATGGCAGGATTTGCCTCCTCTCTTGACTCCACAATCAGAGTTGTTTTGAGAGGATCAGTCTTAAGGAAAGTGTTGGGACATTTCCAAGAAGTTTTATAGCTACACAGAGAAGAAAATCCTTTTCACAGAGAAGAAATTTCTATCGTATCAAAGGAAAATTTCCTCAGGGTAGACTAACTAAAGGTTAGAACAAATGGTTTTCTTGGGATAGTTTTTCTGTGGTCTTAATCAGCAAAATAAAGAAGTTGGATTTCTAAACAGATGACAAAAGATTATCAGGTTCTTCACTGATAGGAAGCAGAAGTATGAGTCTAAAACTTTCCAAGAAGATAAATTATGTTATGTTATATCTTATTGAACTTGGAAAAAGTACCATAGCATTGACTTATATTATGATGACAGAATACAATTAAAAAAAAGAAAAAAAAAAAAAGGAAGAAAAGAAAAAAGAAACTATAACTTGGTTTCATGGAAAAAAACATACTGTTCTCACGTGGAAGAACCATTATGAAAGATACTTAACCACTGAATCTGTGGTTACTTCTGATAATATTTTCCAAAGGGGTATTCCTGCAGTTTCTTCTTTCTGTAGAGATCTACTGGTTATATTTGGAAGTTGACCTGGGTAAGCTTTCAGCTCCTTTTGGATATATCTGAAAATAGAAGAATGATCTTAAATCAATATATAAAATGAAATTCCTGATATAAAAGATCACGGAAAATTAATAAAATACCTTTTTATCTAGTAAATATCTTGTGATTAGAAGTCATTAAACATTTCTTTAACACATCTTCATAGCTTAAGCAAAATTGCTTATTCTTGAAAAACCTGCCATGCATTGATGCTCCTACTTCATTTTTCACCACAAGCATCTTTAGTTCCCATCTACTTCTACACTCACATCACTGAACAGTCAGGGAAAGAAGAAAAGCCTTAGGGTTCCTGACAACAGAGAACTCTTGGTCAGCCTGGGATAACACAACATTTTCAAATATAAAAGCATGAAAATTAAGAGATTAAGGTATTGCCCAAATGGAAGGAAATAACTAGATATCATTTTCTGTGAGGTACGCAGATTATTGTATATTAGTACATCAAAATTTGATGAATTCTTTCTATAAATACTCTTCCTCTTTCAACATCTTTTCCAATGTTGGTCTGAAAAGTAACATATATCAGGAAGAAGCTTGGCTTTTCTTATTCCTGTCGTGTATTTGTTATAACACTATGTAGAAGTCAGAACACAGTAATTCTATACCAACATTGCCCTTTCATGAGATACTGCTTCATGATATATATTCTAGAAGTAAACGTAGGTGGAATCAATGGTCTTGCTTTTTTTTTTCCTTAAACCTAATTTTAGAGTCTTTGAGTTGGATGCATATATGGAAATATATATTTTTTAATGTATATATCTTGATCTTTAAGGTCTATTTTATGACACATGACGTTTCAAGAGCTAAATTCTTTGCAGACTAGAATTAATTGACACCAGCTAAACTGTTGCCTTTCTTTTGTCACATTATGTGAATCTACACTTGCTAATTATTGCTTAAATGTTTTCCAAGCATTAAAATAAGACAACTCAATAGGAAGGGTTATATGCCATTTTCTCTCATGTATGCCAGTGACAATTCTGGATTTTTCTTTTCGAGATTTTAAAAAGTTAAAAATAGAAAGGGTGGAAAGAAAAGGACAAAAGGAATAAAAATTATTTTATCCTAAATTTTCTGGGTTTATTTCTTTTTTTTTCCAGCAGCAGGAAATGTTGACATGTTCCCTTAATTTTATTTTCTTAGAAACTTAGCTATGTTTATACAAAAATTTCCTTCATTTACCTCATCTATAAGCAAAATATGTATTTTCTGAGTCCATTGTAAAAAACACCCCAGCTCATGAATGTTGAATATAGTCTTTTGGATTCTGCAACTATCCTCTCACCCTCAGCTAACAAAGCTGAACATATCACTGAATAGGGTCGGCAACTCCCAAGTGTTGTGTTTTGGGTTGTGTTTGGTTTTTTTTTTTTTTCCTCAGGACAGTAAAGCCTGTTTGTCTTTGGCTTTGGTAGCTAAAGAGCCTGCAGCATTATGTATGTGGGCCTTGAGCAGAATGCTAATGATAGTGGGTGTTTTAGACATCACAGAAACACAACACAAGTTTCTGATAATCTATGGTTGCACTGCCTAGTTTTAATACACACTTATCAAAACTGAATATAAATGACAGACAGAGTCATGCTATTTTTAATCATATACAAACCTTGCACAGAAAATACAAGTCTTTGATTTCTTTGTTTTGTTGCACAAAATGCAAATATATGCACAGGAAGGTTAAATCGGGGGTGGGGGAATGGGAGGGGAAAAAAAAACCCCACAAAAAAAACCCCAACAAAACACCACACACACAAGAAATAAGAAAGCTGCTTTTCAACCTGAAATCCTCACCCCCAAGAATCTACATATAAAGTATGATTGCTTGTGGGGATGTTTCTATAAAATGTTAATGTTTTCCCAAAGAATAATAAAATGTTGCTGCCTTTCTAGTGATACAAATTCTGCATTCTATAATTTTGTGACATCATTTCAAGCATGAATTTTTGGCTCTGTTTAAGTTCTCTGTCATGGATGGCAGCTTTCAGTCACATTGCCGAGTAGAGCATCTTGGTGAGTAGGTGACATTATAGGTGAACTCAGAAAAATTTCCCTTAATTATCCTTTCCTGTACACATGTAACACTTTCTGGATTTAGAGACAGACTTTTCTTTTAGCATTTATAAATGTGGATTTTATTTTTCTTTAATCAAGGCATTGCGTGTTTGATCATGCTGAAAATAATATTATAAACAGTGACAGGAGTAATAACTAAGATCCATAGACATGTCACAACACCATAGCACACTCTTCCAGCTTCATGATCATGTCAATGTTCAGGCTACAAATTAGAGGAAATAAATAACTATTGGTCAAGGCTGAAACCTATATACATTTTAAGGTATTTTAATAAGAGATTATACACAATATGATAAATATTTCACTCTGAGAAAAATACAGTAAACACCAGTTTATTCCTAAAATCTAAACAAAGGTTCTTAAAAATTACAGAGCAAAGACAGATTTATTACTGTTGAAATTTTAAAAAGCTATAAAAAACACTAAAAAATCCCCCAAAACAACCAAACCTGATTACCATGTGATCTGCAGCTATTTTAGGTAGTTGACAGAAATCTATTACATAGTACCATGGCAACAATGGACTATCTCATATCTGTATTTCTTGTGAAGAGGATAAATTCTCAGGGTGCATTATAATGCTTATAATTATTACTCAAACTTCTACAGGTTCCATAGAAATTGAAAGGTCTCTTTTTCTTTTTGGTTGTTTTTTTTTTTTTTTCCCCCCATTCTTTCTTTTTTTTTGTTACAATAAGGATATTTTTTTCTTGATACTTCTTTAGGGGATTCTACCTGTGATAAGTTTCAACAGTGCTCAATTAGTCCACTAGATGGCACATCTACCATTTCCAGGGGGGGGAAAAAGCTATTGGGGAAGCTAACTTTCACAACAGTTAAACCACTGAAAATTTAGGGGAGGGGGGAAGACAATTTCAATCTATTTAAACTACGTTTACAAGGCAGTCTTTTGATTCAGTCTCATCTACCAGAATAAAAAATGGTTTACATCTACATAATGTATGATGGAATCAATTTGAGGAATGATTTAATTTTTTTTAAAAACTCAAGTAAAGGGGGAGGAAGGTGGGGAGGGGTTAAGGGGGGGGGGGGCCAGGGAGGGGGGGGGTAAGGGGGGGAGGGACAGGGAGGATGGGAGGCAAATGCTTTCAAGATTCTCCAGTAAGATTTCAGTGCTTTCCTTAATTCTGTGGGATTTCATATATTTTGATATGCAACCTGCCACAATCTTTAGAGGACTGTTTGCATTAATGCTGCAAAAGAGTAATTTCTAGGAAAAAGAAAAAAAGAAATTATAATGAAGCCTGTGTACACTAGTGTGGGTGAGAAAAGGAGGGAAAAAAATAAAAGATACACTTCAATGAAAGGGAAACAGCAGTGGACTTTGTGCTGCCATAGGATGGCTGTGAAAAACAGGCAGGAGCTCCAAAGCGTTCTTTCAGTTCAGTGAGCACTGAGAAAGTAAAGCTGAGCAGCTGTGAGTTTGGAGGTATTAGGTCAGTGCTGATCTGCTCAATCCACAGGCTTGGGCAAACCAATGATGTGCATAATTTGTGAGGTTCAGATCAATAAGACGCTAAGTCAGAGTTCCCTTACTTGTCCCTACCTTCTTCCCCTTGCCCCTGGAGACAAGACATTTACTTTCAACAGCTGAGTAAGAATGGATCTCCTGAAAGCTGGCTTTTGGCCATGTTAATTCATGCATACGCAAACTTATGCTTCACCAATTTACTAAAACTCATCATTTAAGCCTGTTCAAATGTGCAGCTGTTTAAATGAGGTTGGAAGCAATTTTGCCACATGATGCTGATGTCAGTTAAAAGCTCAGTATTAGCAAAATGAGAAGGCATCAACGAAGTGTGTCTGCTACGGTGATCTGTGTTCCCCAGTGTCTAATGGATCAGGGAGACAGATATGCCTAGCTCATCGGCCTGTAAAGTTAAATTCAGATCTATTACCTATTACATACACGCATGTATACGAGGGGAAGCATTTTAAGTAGAATGAGAATTAGTTTGGTTCTGGCAAACATCCAGAGTGAGTCTGAATAGAGACTTTCAGGAAAAACAGGATACAAAACTGCCAAGTTTGAAAATGGTTACAAATGATAGTTTATGTAAAAAAAAAAAAAAAAAAAAAGTGCTCAGAAATCTAGACATACCAGTAGGACAACCTAGGTATAGAAGGCATTTCCTACAGTGTGATCCCATAAAAAGAAAATGCATGCTGTATAAAAGCTATAAGTAAGATCTGTGTCACTTCTGGATACTAATAATCAGTTTCATTAGCTGATGAAAATGGAAATTTCTTTTAGGAAAAAAAAAACAAACTCAGAAATAATTGCATACTGCTCTGCATTATACAGATAAATGTTTATTCTTGGTTTCTAACCAAACAGCAAAGATCTGTTTATCTGCAAATGAGTCTGCCTCACTCTGAACTGTGTGAGAAAATCTTCGCTTTTTCTGATTTGGTTGTATATATTATAGATTTTGATTTCAATTCTGCCTGTTTTAAATAGAAGGAGACATATACAAAGCTACAGGATTTGTTTCTTTGAACAATGTAAATAAATAACTCCATGACGGATCTGCTTTCAACTATCATTTTGTACAAATAGCAGACTAAAGTGGAACTGAAAATATATAAATAATTATGGACCAAAGGTCATTTATTGCAAGCTTGAAATTTTATTAAAAAGGGTTGAAATTTGGATTAGAGTATTAAAATTAATTGTCTAATAACACTACATAGATTCTTACTGGGGTTTCTGACATGTGGATAATGATTTTAATATTCTGAAGGCTTAGCTGCTATCTTTTATGATCTTAAAATAAGTAAGATGAGAAAAAGTTTGAAACTTAG
>NW_010240738.1:0-2166 GCF_000690775.1 Eurypyga helias | reverse complement strand
AAGGAGCACTTTTCAATTTCTGCCTTACAGTACAGCACTCTTATCTATGCAATTTTCAGAGTATTTAAGCATGGCTGATCTGAGGTGATCTTGAAATCCTTCTGTTATGCAGCTTCCTCTGGGGAAAAACAAAATATGGAGTAAAACCCTCTTATTCTGATTATGTTTAGTTTATATTTTGGGAGTTTTTTCAAGAAGTTCATGCTGTTTAGATTGTGTTCTGTTTTGATAAAATTTAATGGGATTACCTTCCGTGACATTTGAGTTGAGACCCCTTGAATCTAAAACGGTGCTATACTAATTCAATGACAGGTACTTTACAATTATGGTTAGATGAGAACAAAATTAGAACCTGAGTTAACTAAGAAGTCTGTTACCATTTCTGGACTTTTTAAACATGGGTTGTTGACTTCCTTGGTCATAATTGCTTCTTTAGAGCTATTATGCTCTCATGTAAATACGTATTTAGAAGCATTTCAGAAATGAGCTTATTGATCTGGTTGACCATGACTATGCCAAAGGATTTACAGCACAAACTGCAGTAATGCTGACAAAAGTAATGCATAAACTATTATAAGACACTCTGAACGTCTTAGCTGCTTAACATCTTCAGTACAGCAAAAAACAGAGAAAGCACTGTGATTTTGGACAAAATCATGTTTTATATTAATCATATAAAAAGTTTTGTAAGCTTTAAACAGTGTTATTCCCACTCATTCTTGGGGACAGTAGCTAATTTTGAAAGCTACTTCCTATCAGAAAACCTAAATTGAGTAGAATTAATATAGCAGAAGGTAACTCAAGAGCTTATTCATGTCTTAGATACTATACAAGAATATATTTAGAAATATAGGAATAAAACAGCTTGGGAAACAGGCAGAGTTTTAATAAATTTAACTGAAGAGGGCTGTTTCCAGTTAAGGCACTGTACTGCAATTTTATGTCAACAATAAATCTTAAAATTTTGTGTCTCAGAACAATATTACCATTCAATGTCATAGCATAAAATAACATTGGTGAATGTACACTTGAATTTAAATGTTTTTTCCAATGGAAATTATAGCTAGACATGGTAAAATAGAACATGATGTTGTCCCTGACAGAGCTTGAAACCAAGGTAGAACAAAAGATTTGCCTCAGCTGTTTAATGGCTTTTTTTATTCATAAACATTTTTTTATCTTTAAATGGACTTCATATGAGCATTTGAGTGAGGTTTGCTTTTTTGATAAGTGTATATTCAGCCAAATAGTTGAATCATAATGCAAAATTATTTTCTAAAAGTAATAAAGGCAATTTAGGAGAACATCTATTCACAGAGCACATGAAGCAGTATCATGTGACTTGTACAAAAATTCTCAAATTGACCTAAAAAGTTCCAGTTTCCAGTTAGTGAAAGAAAGCTAATGGACATACTGATTAATTCCTGTGGTTTTCTTACTAATTCTTCATTTAATATTCCATCGTTTTGACCTAGAAATGAGAGATCACACCATAGCATATAGTAAGATATTTAGTAAACACATTTATTGTGAGGAAAATAAATCCAGGAGGATAAAAGACGAGGTAATTTTGTGAGTGCCCAACTAATTCATCCTCGTTTCCATGGATTTGATCCTTATTCCTGTGTCTAACAGGAGTCCAGCCTAAAGCTTTCCCTTTAGCTGAATCATTCACAATTTCTTTTCTGTGCAGGCTATATGACATTGAATAAAGGTTGTGTTTACACTGCAGCTTTTCTCACAAGAACAGCTCAAGTGTGAGCAGATCTTTTATTTGGCTGTCATCTTTCACAAAAACTACAGAAACTTAATCACCTTTTGAAGACTAGGAGTTTGCCAAATTTGACTGAAAATTTGACTGAGATTACCTAGTTGTGCAGAAGTTATTTGTGGTGCAGACAGTCAGATAACAAACTAGGCAAACATGCACCAGAATGTGATTATATAGCACTCATAGGAAAACAGGTTAAAAAGAACCAAATAAAGGGGCTGCTGAGATAACAAGAGAGTGAACTTCAACAAACTGGATCCAAGAAGAGCTCGATAGAGTTTTTCAGTACTGGAAGCCATCAAGTCCAGACGAACAATTCTAACCAGTTTGTAAAGCTAGAATCTTTGAGCCCAAGTACATTCTGTGAAAGTCATAGAATCATAGAAGCACAGAAT
>NW_010240737.1:4205-28440 GCF_000690775.1 Eurypyga helias | reverse complement strand
GGGCAGGCGCCGCGGGTGCCAGAGCCGCTGCTCAGATCCAGCCTTTCCAAGGGACTCTTGGAAATAGAAAAACCAGAGTCCAGAATCACTGAACGTTCCTATGGGAAAAGTGTGTAGAACGGGTTTTTTTTTGCCCATCCTCATTAGGGAATTTTATTTGAGTAGTTACTGGTTAGCACTCAACTCACAGCTTTGGGAGTTGTTAGCTCTCCACTTTGCTGGAAAAGGGATATTCCTGTGGTTCAGGAGGTTCCTGCATCAGAGGGTCCCGTTTTTGGAGCAGAGATTTCTGCTGATAACCCCAGGGACAGAGCTACGCCAGCTCTTGGCTGTATAACCTCATCCCGCACTCTCCAGACCCAGGAGACCTGCTGCAGGAGCAGGATACGGCCCTGTGCTGGCTGGGAGGTTGGTACCTGCAGTGCTGCGCGGGGCACATTCTGCACGGCCCCAGCCCAGAGCTGCCCCAGGCCCCAGCGGTCTCGGCTGACGTTGTCTGGTCTGTCCTACCGCAGCACCCAAATGTGCGTGTGTGTGCATCGTTTTTGGGAATACAGGCGAGAAGCTGAAATGCAAAACTCCCCGTACACATTTCCACAGATGCGTCTATAATGCCCATTTGTTTATACACACAGAGCTCTGCATCTCAGCTTCTCTCCCCTGTTCCTAAAAACTGTTTGATTTTCAAGTCCGTTTACACACACTGTGCATCAGCATCATTAAATATGAATATACCATAAATAATAACTAAAAAATGTTGAACAATTATTGATAGCTCGATGCCACAAACAGGTCTGTATCCTTGGCAACAGAGCAGCTCTCACTGTCCATAAAGTCCCTAACGAATGCAAACAATTTTTGCTGGCAACTTAAAAAACCTTGCCCATTTTTCAGGAGTGTTTTTAAGTCGTACAAATACAGTTCATTAGTCTGTTCCTCAGCAGACAAATACTGCTGATATTTAATATTTTTTTTTCTGAGTGATGGAGAGTTTTTCTTGCACTGTTGAGTGTTCAGGTAGCTCTAAAAATGATATAAAATTTCAAGATAAACCTCAAAGCCAAATAGAGATGCAGAACAAAAGGTGGAAAGACATTGAACTCGCATTCCCTTTAAAAGGATTATTTTTAAATCACAGTCTTATATTTTAATATGTACTTTTGATGTGTATTTTTAAAATCCAAAATGTATTAGATGTTTGTACTCATAGAAAAAAAAAATAATCCCCTGGCCTTCTATGAAGACCCGTAAACAAGGACAGGAATAATAAGGAATTACAAGTGGCAAGTGTGTGGCAGCCCGGCTCCCATCCATCTGATCTATTTATACCCAGAGCTTGCTGGAGTTCCCCTGTGACCGCTGCCAGCCGTGGCCATTGCTGTCCCAGTAAAACCAGTGCATTTTCTTTTCAGATGAGCCCTCTATGTCCGAAATGAGCCATTCCAATGGGATTTACAGCAATCTCAATGAAGCATCCCCTGCTCTGGGGAGACAGGCTGGGACCAATGGGAGCTTTGCTCTGGATCACAGCGCTATCCCAGCTCAGGACCAGTACCACGACCTGCGATCCAACAGCCCCTACGGGATACCCCAGTCACCAGCCTCCTTGCAAGCACTGCCGGGCCACCAGCCTTTAATCTCCAGCTTGGTTTACCCAGACAACGGCTTGGGCATCATGGGACAAAGCGGACAAGGGGTGCCCCAGTCCATGAGGGTCCTGGCTGGGAATGGACCCAGCTCTGACCTCTCCACCGGCAGCAGCGGGGGATATCCAGATTTCCCTGCCAGCCCGGCCTCTTGGCTGGATGAAGTCGACCACGCTCAGTTTTGATACAGGGTCCGCCACCGTGCAGTGGGAAGGGGAAGGACTCGGTGCTGTTAAACGTCATCTACTCTCAGAAATGAAGGAGGGACGAGCTGCAGCTGCTGAGCGGGGCAGGAAAGGTGACGATGTGGAGAGAGTGGCCGTGCTTGCGGAGGGTGACCGGAGGACGGTGGGCAAAGGCAGTCGCACCGCAGTGATTAGCATACGGAGCATCCAATGAAACCAATTATTGTGTCTTTACTAAACACCAAGACTTGTGCTTTACAGATTTGATATAAGGTATTTTGCTTTCTGTTGTCAGTGCATTCTGCAAAGCAAGGACTTGCTTCATCCCCCATCCACACCGAAACCTTTTTAAGAGAAAATAAAGTCCTCATCCACGGTAAAAGGTGTGACAATGTCTATATTTCTATAGGAGAAATGTTAATAGTGAATCACTTCAGAATTCCATGGTAGAAAACTTCTCAGTTCTTCCAGCAGGTTTTTTACAAAGCGCACCAATGCGGTATGGTTTGGTTTATTTTGAATTTACGTTAACTTTTCTAAAATGAAATGCTCTTTAATATGCCAATTGTTTACCGACAGCCCTTTTCCTTTGTAAAATGAAAATCATATGTTTATCCTGCCTCTCATCTTTTTAATTTGTAGATTGCTAGTTTTATTCTTCCACGTAAGCATTGAACGCTGAATAGATGTATTTATTACCAAATAACTACACTTTTATTACGAGGTCAAAAGGTGATTTTTCTTGACCCAGGAACACTCGCAGCTCTGGGGTGTGAATCTTACACTTTTCTTTCAAATTCCTTTGCAACGGTTTTACTGCAAAGTATCTCAAAAATCACCCTGATGTCTTGTTGCCAAATACCTTCTCGGGGGGCGGGGGGATGGTGTCTCTCAGCAGGGGGGTTCGGCTGGGTTAGTTCAAGCCATTCTGCAGGCAGCGCTGGGAGCGTGTCGGAGTGAGCACATGCTGTCCTGGTGATTTCCCTGTTCCAGGCGTTCGTGTATGTCCAGAGCTGATTGTGAGGAAAGGCAAGACAATGTGTATATTGTTCTCTGTAAAAAAATTATTGAATTAACTGTAGATTATGTGAGTGTCCAGTGTCTTTTATTTATATTCTCGCTTTCTCTCTGATGATCAAATACTTCAAGATTACAAATAAATTTGTCAGCTAAACTTTAAATAGTCTTTTGCTAAATTCACATCAAAAGTATTAATAGCAGTAAATACCAGACCTGAAAGCAAAAGGAAAAGCCCTCAAACCTCTATGCTGTGACTCAACAAAATGCTGAAATATACTCTTCCCTTTAAATACAAGAGCAAACGCACCGACATGAAAATGCTTTGACAAGCAGGAACAAAAAAAAGACAGTTTTGGAAGCAGTCAAGCTGATTTTGACGGTTCATGGTCATTTTTCAGCGTTGATTGCAAAGGTGGAAGCAGAAATCTGTGCTGATAGAGCAACAGAAAATAGCGGAGTCGGATACTGTCTGTGAACAGAAAGTTGGGCACATGAAGCACTAGAGGTCAGATATCGGAACATTTCAAAGAGAAATCAGAAATTCCCTAAGGAATTAAGCTTGACTGAACATGTGCATCCCGTGTGTGTGTGTGCACAGACGAGAGGTGCGTGCACACACGCATCTTCATGTGTAAATGTCTGTGGTCAGGCGCCGCGGAGCAGAGCGAAGCACTTTGCTGGTCTGAGTTAAGAATCAGATGGGAGACACTTGGTAAAGCACATGGGCTTTCAGATTCCCCTGGGAAGTTGGGGAATATTTGTACCGGGGTCTTCCGTGTATCAAGCACCGTTGAGAGTGTGAAGCTGGGACCAGCAGCACCTCCGGCAGGGACACAGCTCCAGGCTCAGCGGCACAGCTCCCTCTGGCCCCAGCCCCATGGGCGATGCTCTGGCCCATGCTGTCCCATGTGTGACAGGGGACCCCACAAGAAGAGCCACGCTGTCCCCTGGAAGCTGCTGGCACCCCGGCACAGCACGTGTTGCTCTAGGCACTCACCAGCAGTGACACCTGGAAAGTCCAGATTTTTATTCCTCATCTTTCCTAAGGTGCAGGAAGAGAGTGCCGTGTGGCTCTCTCCGGCCCCTTGCTAGGATCGCCCTCGCTGTTTGCAGCCGTGGCGGGACATGTGCTTGTCAGAACACCCGCCCATCACTCCCTGCTTCCTGGGCCTTTGCTCGGAGAGGGTGGGACACTGACCTCTCCAGAAATGAGCGGGTATTGGCAATGTTTGCAAAAGATACAGATTTGCAAACTCCTTGCTAACCCCCAGCGCTGCGTAAGCATCTTACAGATCTTCCCCGTCCGGAGGCACACGCGTTGCATCTGAGGAGAAGAAACACATCCAGTTTCTGCTCCCCATGAGCTGCCAGAAGCTTGCCCAGCGCCAAACGGGTACGTGCGTACTGCCCTCGTGCTGCCATATTCACTCAACACAGAAAATCACTCTTTTTTTTCAGGAGACCCAGTCCAAGAGCGAGAGCAGGGAAGGGAGAAGCCCCGCTGCGTGTCACCATGGGCCTTTTGGTGTGAAAACACCACACCAGCTGGGACCTGGGGGATGACACATGCAAATTTGATTGTGTCTCTGCTCCTGGGGGATTTTTCAGAAGGGTGAAGCTGTGTCTCCTGCAGCCAGGGCAGAAATTTGCCTTATTTGGGTCTGAGCTCTCGAGTTCGAGCCCTGAGCTGGGCTCAGCAGCAAAAGCATGGGGCTGCTTTTTCTTCCTTCCCTAGAACTGAGGAATAGAGACAACTGTTGCTGCCAGCCCATAGGTACATTGCAAGGACAATTCTTATGGAAATTTATGTAGTAAATGGGATTTTAAAAAAGCAGATTACAGAATTCTATCCAAAGTGAAAACGAGTTTGTTTTATTCTGTTTCCTTTTTTTTATAATCTAGAAACACCCTCACCAAATCTAAGTGCTTGCATCCAAACACTTTGACAGTTCAAGTAGAAATAATATTTTCCTATAAAAGACTAAAAAATATTCTAAAATAATATTATTTCCTAAAAAAGAAAGTAATAAGAACAGAAAGACAGGAATGTAGTTGATTTTAGGAGAATGTTGCTGTTATAAACCCACTGTTTAGAAACTGCAGTAATTGAACATGTATTGTATAGATTTTTTTTCATCATTTCTATCCCAGCAAATAACGGGGCCGTTGTTCCTCTCACTCTGGGAATTGCCAGCGGATGGCTGAATTTAAGAAAGGGAGAAATGCAGATGTCCCCCTCTGCCTTTGTGCTTCGCTCCGAAAGGCAGAACAGGGCTGAAAGTTGCTGGCGCTTGTGCTCATCTGAACGCAGAGAAGAGCTCCCCAAACACCCTGATACAAAATTCAGGGATTGCGTTTCAGCCTCTCCTTTCAGGGCTGAGGCTCAGGGATTCCATTAATATAAATGCTTTCTTCCCGTTAAAAAGAAAACCAATTTAAAAGAAGCAAATAAAAGTAACACTATCCGAGTGACTGACAGCTTGTAAAACCCAAAGAGAATTAGGAAGAGGAGGTTTGCGTCACTCAGTTTGCAGGTGAGCTTCCCAACCTCCGCTGATCTGCGTGAGTGCACGACAGGGGAGGCAGGACATTTTTTGTGCCCCCAGTGAGGAAAATCTAATGTATGAATCTCTTTTTTTCCCAAACATTCATCTTTCAGAAGCAGTTATGCCCTTGCAAAATGATTAGATTTTGGTGCCAAACAGTAGAAGTAACTTGTTT
The DNA here is from genome assembly GCF_000690775.1 of Eurypyga helias. Classification (NCBI taxonomy): domain Eukaryota; kingdom Metazoa; phylum Chordata; class Aves; order Eurypygiformes; family Eurypygidae; genus Eurypyga; species Eurypyga helias. Next base: position 22,868 of record NW_010240737.1, on the reverse strand, counting down.
TTTTCTCATTCTGATTTCCTGTGTGAGGTCAGTGGAAGAAAACCCCTTGTGCTAGGAGGGACAGACACCACCACAGTCAAATATTTCCTGCAGTTTCTGCGGGGGTGTCAGCCCTGCGATGGAACCTGTTTATTGCAGTAACCTGACGCCCGTAAACCCATCCGGGAGCAGCGAGGCCAGTGCGAGCCATGTGCCAGGAGAGCGGCTAATCTGCCCAGCTCTGCTCACATGGCTTCTGCGGGAGCTACAACTTGAGGAACCAGTGGGATCCCAGTCAAGAAGGGCTGGGACACGGGGTTTTGTCCTGCCTGACCCAGGGGAGAAAAGCAGGGTGTCCTCATTGAGGTCTTGGGGACAGCCTGCTGCCCCAGGGCACAGGGCTTGGGGACTTTAGTACTGCCCTGGGGATGTCAGTGTCCCTTTGGGGATGTGGTCCGGGAAAACTCTCGCCACGGGGAGCAGGGAAGGTGGCTGGGGCTGGGACATCCTTGGGCTCTGATCCAGTGGCTTCTCCCAGGTGTGTCGGAGCAGCCAAGCCCCTGCCTGTTCCCACCAAGTGCCGTGGGAACAAGGCAGGAAAAGGGACCTGTGTGATTTATACACTGAAATCACATTTAAAAGCAGCAAATGACTTCGTTAAAACCTGATAAGAAAACCAAGCTGGCAAAAATATGCCGAGAAAAAAAGCCAAGGTGTTTAAATTATTTTTTTTTTCCCTTTCTGACATCTTTATTATGTGTTGAGGTGGGAGTACATTTTGCACTAAGCCACACGTGCAGGCGTGCTTGTTGGCACACGGGTATAGAGGATAGGGAAAAGAGCCCGGGGAAAATGTTGATTTAGGATGCAGAAAGTACCCCTTTTTTCCTCAGCATTTTGCAATCTGGGGATGAAAAATCATTTTAATAGCAGAATATGCAAGGCTTCTGGCTTTAAATGAACTTTTCCATGTTAGAACACAGTCTATTCCTGCACATTATTTCTCTTGCAGCGTACACACACACACACACAAGCGCATGTGTGAGTGGAGTGTCGGGAAGATATCTGTATTGCCTACGGAAAACACAGACCGTGATCCTCTGACAGCACATGCTATTTAAACGGTGTTTTCTGGTTTATAAGCAGAAAATCCATATTGGCTATCAAGATGTTTTATCTTCTTTCCACTCGGAATGAAGACTCAGGGAATTTCTATCAAACGAATAAAGGAGATGTGGTGTAGCTCCGGGGGTTCTGAGGCCAAGCAGCCAGCACTAGTGCTGCCAGGACCGGCACTGGCCAACGCACCCTCACTGCTGTCCCAGGGCTGTGGGCACACCAATGCTTCCGAGGGGTGAGTATCCGAATGGAGGGGACCTGCGTCCCTTCCCCTTCTTCTGACCCATTTGCTGCGTGTGGAGCATGGAGATTCTTGCTCTGAACCCAGGGAAAGCACAGAGGAAAGCTAACAAATGGCTCAGCCCTGACTCACTGGAGATGGATTTTGACACTTACATATGACCCGGACCCTCCTCCTGCAGCGCAGGCAGAGCTGCCTGCTAGGGTGAAGGAGAGGTCCCAGAGATTTGGACTCAGGAAATATTCCAGCAAAGATGCTGCATTTTGAACAGGCAACTTGGGTGACCAGCAGCCCCCAGTTCAGACAAAAAAGACAGACTCTACACCTTCTTTTAGCTCCCTGGTTATTTTTCCACTGTGGGGCATCTCTGTCTCTCTAGGGAGGGCAGAGCCACTTGCTGCCAGTATCTGGCTGGACACACGTCCTGCGTCCTGCTCCCACCCAGGCACTGGCTTCTTCCAGCTCCTACGCAGGAGCCTGTAAAAAGTCTCTGAGTCAGCTGGAGGCGAGTAAATCATTCCTGACAGCTACATCTCTACAGGGCAGTTAGAATTAATGTAACAATTTGGCGTTTAATGAAGCAACAACACGCTGGGCTGCAGAGAATAGCTGGGACCTGCTGCAGTCACATTATAATCCCTGAGGGACCCAAACGGCAGAGACTTCATCAGATGCTGACTTGTTAGGCTGAGCAAACCGCCATGTGGGAGGGAAGCGGAGCGGCCGGGAGCCGGCAGCCCCCTCCAGCTGGGAGCCAGCCAGCGTTGGCCAGCTGAGAGCGGCTCCCAGGGACCAACCTGCAGCTCTGAGCCCAAAGCCGTGTGGCCTTGGGCTCCGGGGATGGGCATCGGTCTAAAGAGAAGGAGCAGCCCAGGGGATGCGAGGGCACGTTGACCGCCCGTTGCCCATGCCGCTCCGTTGGGAGTTGCAGTGGTCGCGGTCGTGGGGAGCCCTTGTCCTGGGACAGGTTGCAGAGATGCTGAATCGATGTTGTTTGTGCGAAAAAAAAAAATCTTCTGAAGCTTGTTGGAAGAGTGGAGAAAATAAATCAGCGCTGGGGGTGCTGGGTGGGGGGGAAACCGGCAGGACAATGTGTTTTGTAAATAAAACCCAGTTTGATCAGGTGCTCTGCACCCAAAACTCATATTTCCGCAGAAGTTTCAGGTATTCCAGCCGTCTCCAGGATAAATCCTTTTAAAAACTCTCTCTGCGTGAGGGAGGGAGGGAAGAGACAAATGCAAATGACGCTGGAGACAATCTCCTGTTTCCCATGTATATACATATGCTCTCAAAGCATCGCAGTTTGCAGCAGCTTGGATGCTTTAAAATAAATCACACAGTGTCTTTTTTTTTTTTTCCCCCCTTGCTTTTAAATGAAACCGTAGCACAAAACAACATCCCCTCGCTTCCAAAACCATCCGTGCTGGCTCTCCTCTCCAGGGCTGGCTGGCGTGTGTGTGGCCATAAACCTCAACGCGTTTTGTTGTGAAGCCTCATGGTCACCGGCTTTAAGGGCTTGACAGGTTTATAAAGTGCTGAGTGTCCCAGAGGGGCCGCGGCACTGTTTGCAGAGAAGATGAAGCGTGCCATATCCAGCTGGTCTAACAAGGCAGCGGGAAATCTAAATTAATTCAGGAATCACTTCTGTTTTTCCGAGGGAGGATGTTGTTCTCAATCTATGGAAATGGCACATCAGAAGAATATTAACGGCAGGCAGGGCGGCACGACGCCAGCCTCCCCTCTCTCATTGCGGTGTGAATCAGGGGGGTGCAAACCAGAAGAGTGAAACGGGGGCCCTAGGGCTGTGCCCCCACACAGGGCTGGGCTCGATTTGGGGTGGAAAGTTTATTTCCTCTTGAAACAGCTGATTTACTCAAACCTGCCTGTAAAGAGGGATCAACCTCAACAAGTCCCACCTGGGGTCTGCAGGGGAGGCCAGGGGGGTGTTATTTAATGGCTCCTGTGTCCTTGCTGATTTCTAGCCTCTCTGAAGTATTGCAGGGTCACTCTGTATTGACCATTTGGGACCTGGGATTAAGCTGTCACTCTGTGCTGAAGGTCAGTTTTGTGGACTGTGGGGCTGGTTTTGGGGAGGCACATTGCAAATTCATGGGCTCAGCTCATCTCTGGGACATGGTGTTTGGTGTTTCCTCAGGATCTGACCTGGTATTCATGTGGGCAATAGACTAAGCAGTCTGTGTTTCCTTATAGCCATAGGGAGGTTGGTTCCCAATGTGGGATTCTTTTCTCAACTGAAAAATCCCTGAACCAAACCTCAGATGATCTTGGCTTGATGTGCAACAAGCCTTTGCTTTCACCCAGCCTGGGGTAGAGGGGTTGGAGTTGTTTGATTGTTCCTTTTTGTGAGACTGCATGCTGCTGAGCTGTGGTTGCTTTTCCTTCTGTGTCCTGCAAGTTGGACTGGGATTTGTTTTGTTGTCTCAAATGTAAATTGAAAGGCAGAAAAAATTCTGGAGACTGGATGCTGAAATTCCTGCTTGGTTGCTCCTGGAGGCAGTCTTCCTGGGGTCTCTGGGGGGAGTCTCTGTGTGTTGGGGATGGGAGAATCCTGGCAAATGAGAGGGACAAGCCAAGCTGTGTCCCTGAGTGTAGAAGAGGAGGGATGGTGATTACCTTCTGGCCACGGAAGGGCTGGAGTCTGTAGTACTGCACCAGATCCATTGCTTTCCCAGGTGGGGTGGGGATCCTACAGCCTAGGGAGTTCCTGCTGGTGTCCTCTGAGGATGATGGAGCAGAGTAAGGTGGCGGGGGAGTTTGTGTGTTAAGAAGATATCTGCTGGAAATATGCTGTTTAGAGAGTTAAGTTAAATGCTCAGTGTGGTCCTTGGTGCCCTGATCATGCCGGTCAGCCTCTCGGGCCCCTCTCAGGCAGCATCTCCTCTGGTGGCTCTGACCAGCCTTAACCCAGAGTCATGGGGAGCCCTTGGCTAAATGAGGGAGGATTTGGACAGCCAACCTGCCTGTCTGGGAGCTGGGCTCCAGTTGTTGAGTTTATCATGTTGAATTGGCTTCATATTAAACGGGGCTTTTATGAAAGCAATTGAGGAGGAGCAGAGCCAGATCCTGCTTCTGTTCCTTGCCACCAGCAGTACTTAGCACAGCCTTTTCATTTTAATTTTCTGAACATATCCTCCTCACTGTGGCCTGTTTCTGACAGGAGGCTGCCATGAACTTCAAAATTAATTTTCCTGGACTATTCTAATCATTGTAGTTGAAGCATCCCCTTGTTATGCTCTTACTGGGACTTGGCTCTGGGGGAATAAGGGTGTTTTTGATGAAACTGCCTGATATGGAGAAATTAAAACTTTTTTTGGTTTTAATTTCTACTAATCATACTCTGAAATAAAGAATTGGTCCTCCAAGTGTTTTCCTGGACTGGAAGACGAAGCTCATTTATTTGCACGGATTAATATGCTGCATGCTAATTGTGGGATGCCAGTGTTTGCTGCCCCATTACTGTGGTACAGCTTAACCCCACCGAGTCAGTCTGGAGACACGGCTCTAGCCCAGAGCCACTGAAATACAGATTTGTGCAGGTTTTATCACTAGATTTGCCAACAGGATAACAACAATTTTCAGAAACATTTCCTGGTGTTAGCGGAAGCATCTCATAAATGTAGAAGAGCACTAATTGGGCATGCCTTGGTCAGATGGGATATTTCTTTCAGTGTCAGGGCAGTGGGTTATGTGCTAAGTGTAACTGCTCAGACCACATGCAGCACGATGTAGTGGGCTCCTGAGCAACCTCACAGTCAGCAGCGCTCATAGTCTGTCACCGAAATAACTGAATGCTCAGCTCAGACTTTTGCAGGCTGGTGCCTGGTGTCACGTCTGGCTGTGGTGTGCAGCTGTAAGACATGGCCCTGTGCCCCAAAGCCTGCCCTGGGCATAGGAAGCTCCTCAGCTCTTGGGGAAGAGGTGCAGTGGGGGGGTGAGGTCCCCCTGCCCCACCCAAGCTGTCTGCACCTTTCCCTGCAGCACCAACACGCTTGATGCTGTGCAGAGGTGGCGGGAGGAGAGCTGGGGCTGTGGATTCAAGGAGCTTCCACACTTGTGTGTGTTTTTGCCAGGTTTCGGGGCCCTGGAATAGCCCTGGAGTCAAGGTGAGCCAGCATTCCTCCTTCAGGTGCAGCACAGCTGGAACACGATAGCTTTTGTGGCTCTGCAGATTGACATGGTACCTATCATTAATATTACATCAAGCCAAGCAGAGATCGAGTTGCAATGTGGAGTCTTCATAGGGGTGTGCTTTCCCTGTGGTGCCCAACAGGCTGCCTGGGGTGGGACCGGGATAGAACTGGTAGCAAGGAATAGAATGGGAGTCTGTTGAAGGCTTGTAAGCCAGCACCAAGTCTGGCCCCATCACTCCCGGCTTACTGGGGCCTGTGGGGACAGAAGCCACTCGGGAGTCGCCTCCTTCCAGTGTGGCACACATTTTACTTTCAGCTGGTCTCAGCAGAAAGACCCAAATGCTTGGCAGAGGATGGAGGAAGGGAAAAACACAGAGCCCCTTTTATACTTATTTATATTTACATATATACAAAGAGGCATTCCTTGGGGCAGAGCCCTGGTTACCATGTGCTGCTCCAGACCCCGTGCATGGTGGAGAAAGATTTCTCTTCTGAAAGATTTCTATGTAGCTCTATTGGTTGCATAGCTGTAGCTCCATATGCACCTATAAGTACGCTACATGCGTTGGGCACGGTGTGGTGCGTATGGCACTACCTCTCAACTGCGAGCTGGCAGGGGCTGGATGCTCCAGTTACACATGGAAAAGTAAAGCTGAGACTTATCTCAGATGTTTTCCAGCTGTCACAGACCAACCTGCAGCCTGATGACAATTACAAGCATGGAGGTCATGTCCATCTTTGAAAAGTGGAGCTGAATACACATGTGCGGGAGGCACAAAGACACTGGTGGTTAAAAAACCAAGGTGTAGGTTACATGAGCTGTGTTTTGGGAGCTGTGTCACTTCCCGCAGCTCAGGCAGTTGTGCTGATGAGAAGGCTGGCTCTGTAGTTGCCTCTCCTCCATTAATTAAAGCTGCTCAGTGTGAAGCAGTGAAGAGGCATCGAGGACGGGCTCTTGATGCAGTTACACTTTCCATAGATGCTGCTGAGTATCCATTATGGACTGTGAAAGCCTTGTCAACATTTTTCCAAGGAAGAATGAAAATGTAAATAACTTGAAAATGATTCAATGTCACTGTGGTATGGAAAAAGGTCATGCTGCTGGAGACCATTTATCTTTTTGCCGATTTAAAGAGCTTTTTTCCTATTACATTTTTTGAAATTAATGTTTTTAAACATTACCCAAAGTAATGTTAACAATCATGGGGTTTATGGGATTGATCGTTACGCAGGCTGGGATTTAAATTGGAAAAGATTTGTTTTAGGTAGTTGTTGCTGGGGGGTTTTAAACAGACTTTCTGATTTATTGCTTATAAAAATGTTTGCATGATTTAATGAAAAGACAAACCCCGATTCTGAGTTCACATGTGAATATGTGGCTAGAATATTCTTTGGGCGTGAGTTTGGGATTATGGAAGCAGAGCTTGTGTGTGTGACTGTAGATGCCAAGGTACATAAATTTGAGGTGAACCTGAAGGGACAGGGTCCCTATCTGCAGATTACAGGTTGGAGGGAAGGTAAGTCAGAGACTTGGTTTCCCCTTAGCCCTGTATAGTGCTGCTCCTCGCTGCCATGAGGGCATTTGGACCTCTGTGAGCCTGGCAGTGTAGGTGTAAAGCACTTGGCAAAGACCCTGTCCAAAGGAGCAGCACAAAGCTGCAGCTCAGATGCTTAGTGTCCCAGTCATCCTGGACAAGAATGCTCCATTGTGGGGTTTTGGTTCCTGTTACTGCCAAGTAATACAAGTGCAGAATCCTGCATGGATGCAGAAGGTGAGGTCCCTGGTATGAGGAGAGAGCCAACGGGGACTGTGGAAATAAGTTTTGTGTTAAAAATGAAGGTGGAGGCTTTTCAGTGTGGCTTAAAGAAAATTGCCTGGAAAGAAGGGTGTAAAGATGCTCTTTGCATCTGATGGGGGGAAGCTCCACATCTGTCCCACAAAGGGCAAAGGTGTCAGGGAAGGCTGGACGTGGCTACAGCAGTGGTAGAGCCCAGCCCACGCAACAAGGTGGGCCAAGCCCTTGGTAGCTTGTCTGCGCCGGCTGTCCTGCAGCAAGGCTGGCTTGCAGCTGATCTCCCCTCATTTCTGACTGTGACAAAAAGGTGACACTTGTGAAAGGCTTTCTGCTCTTCCACATGGGAAGAACTTCACCAGTATTGAACCGTGGCTTGGGGAAAGGGTAAAAATAGCTGTGCTCTTAATAGAAATGCTTGATCTGTGGAGATGTACTCACATTTTTCACCTCTCTTGCCCCTGCTACATCAAGTGTGAGGGAGCAGGGGATGCCACAGCTGGTGCTTTGCATGTAATTTTCACCCTCCTGTTAATGACCTTGCAGGGATTAGCATGGCCTTCTCCATATGCCAGTAGATTATGTCTGTTGGCAGCTGCTACTACTGGAGCAAAATGGGATAGTTTTCATTAGGAGTGCTTGACACTAGGTTGCCCTGGGTGTCGTCAATCCTAAACTGTCAGTGCCTTTGAATAAAGCAGTGTACAGATGTGATTTATTAGATGTGCTGCTGCTTTGCTGAAAATATGGCATTTTCAAGTCAGCAAGGTCTTGCAGAAGTGTGAAAAGGACCTTCTTGCTCTTCCTTACTCACTTACCCTTCCACCCCACGGGCTCTGTGGGGCTGTCTAGCAGTGCTGGATGGAAAGTCTGCCCTGAAGTGCCCAAGTGACATGGGGACTTGGATGAAATAATCCCCCTATGCTGTTCAGTGTAGCTACTCACTAGCAAATGTGTGTGTGTTTAGTGGGGGGAAAACTGTTTTTTTCAATAGCTTTAACTTGCAAGTATGTTCTGAATTATGAGCATTTCTATCCAGCTTGAATGGGGGTGGGAGGAGCAGACTCTCTTCCTCAGTGCTGAAATATGACCTTGAAATTATTTTGTTTTGATGATTAAGAAACAGATTTACCACACAAACCTCTCCCCGCAGCCCCCCAGTTCAAGCAGTGCAGAGCAAAGTCAGGTTTTGGTATTACCTTACACCTATGACTGAATCGGGCACACTCTGACCCTGCAGAACATGATGTGGACAGAGGGGGGACACAGCTCCCTTCTGGGGATGCAGTTTCTAGGGTGCTGGGCAGGAGGTGGGTGAGATCCTGGGAGGGATGCTGCAGAGGCTTCCCAGCTCCCTTTGCCCTGGGAGGAACCAGGCTCCCTCTGTTCTGGAAGGTTATTAATCCTCCCTTTATCCTGTTTTAAAATAAGCAGTTTAAAGGAGGCTGTCAAAGATGATAGGCCACAAATCCATGTCCTTCTTTTGATTTGCAACAGCAAAGCTAAACCCTCATGTGTCCCTCCCTCCTTAACAGAATGAGGGCTTGCTCTCCCCAGCTTACTGCAGCAATAACCCAGCCCACCTCAGCCAGCAGAAACCCCTTCCTCGGGCAGGGCTGCTTGTTTGGAAGTGCCCAAGACTCTCCCGATGACAGGGAGTATCCAGACAGCTAGTCCACAGAATTCGGTGGTAGCTGGGGCACGTGTCTGCCTGACAGATCCGCCCGTCACTGATGTGATGTGGCTTTACTGAACAGCTGACTTGGGTAAGGGACCAGCTGCTGGGGGAGCGTCCCAAAGCTCTTTGCTCCGTTTGACTTTGTGTCCACTCAGGAATGGGCCTGCTGGCCCTTCTGAGCAGCACAGCTTCACTGCAGTCTCATGACTTACTCTTTCTGCAGGTCTAGTAACCACCAATTAACTGTTTAAGGCATGCCAGGGGAGGATTCGCAGCCATGTAACACACTGGGTACGATTAATCTTCAGTAAATATGTCCCTTCTAATCAATAGGTAATTATTTAATCAGCAATAGTTCTGATTAAATTAATAGTACGTGAGGGACAGTTGATGTAAAAGGCATACTGTAATAAGTGAATTTTGCTCATCCTTCATTGCAATACAAAGTTGATGCTTGTAACAGCAGCAGGGCTGGACCAGTCTGAACACCCAACAGGCACTGCTGAAAAAAAGGAAAACTGAGGAAAAACCTCAAATTTTAATCAAGCTAATTTATTGGCACGTAGTAGTCTGAAAACATTCACAAACACTATGACTATGGGTGATGCTTTCCCTTCCCTGGGGCTGAGGGAGGCCTTCCTGCATGTCTGTATGAACTGGATGCTGGGGGGTTGTGCCTAGGCCCCCCAGGGATACCTGGGGGCTGCTGCCACCCAGGGGGCAGCTTGTTCTGAGCCCCTGAGTGATTTCCTAGTCAGCAGAAGACAGTGAGGAGTGGTGAAAGGGTGTGGGCAGGGGATGATAAATGAGGAGGAGGAAAAGGAGCAAGAATGGAGAATGTGAAAAGAAGAGCCTGAACTCTGACTGCAGCAGTGTTACAGCACAGATGGGTTTGACTTCTGTATCCAGCAATGGGAATAAAACATCGCCCTGGATCAATTAGAGGCAGGATCAGCACAGCTAGTTTTGGGGAGAGAAAAGTAAACCAGGTTAGTTAACAATGACAGTTCTAAAAAAGCCCAGGAGGTAATTGGAACAGGCTTTCTCGTATGTAAAAACTAAACTCCAATACTAAAGTACACAATAAAAAGTAATTACAGCTATTTTCTTGTCACATTTTACAGCACCAAGTGCATGAATCCTATCGGCATGTGACTATCTAGTAATGATGCGAAGGATTATGTGAATGAGGTTGCAGTTGGGATCCTTGCTGGCTCTGGAGCTCCTCGGATTTGTGGGTTGTGCTGTGTGCCCAGGCTGGGGAAGGCTCTGATCTGGTGTGGGGTGACAGACCCACCCCCAGCCTCCACATGCCCCAAGTGTGATCCTCACATTAAAAAAAGAAACTGCTCCTTTTCCCAGGATTTCCACTTGTTTGAAGTCCTACAGAGGTGTTGGGGTCTGAGTAAAACCACTTGTGGTTCTCACGCCTGGAAATTTCCTTTAGCTGCCACGTTGAGCTGCTGTGGAAATATCCTGAAAGGGAAGAGTGTTTTACTGTCTGTGCTAATGGAAGGGCTGTTTCCTCACCAGCGGTGACCTCCCAGCTGCACCCAAAGCTCCTTCTGAACAGTGCTGCAGATGCTTTACCCCATTCCCAAATCTGACAGAGGGAAGGTGTTTAGTGTAGAACTGACCAGCTCTGCTGTGCTGGCCCATTGTTCCCATCAACATCTTGAGGACACGAAGGGGAGAATGCAGAATCTTTACCTGCCTCATGGTCCTGCAGGCTGCGGCTTAGATAAACATGGGGTTCTGCACCAAGTAAATCGGGGCCTGAAGGAAGTCTGTGGGTGAAATTGTAATGCTACTGTTTGCCAATTGAGTTGCTCTGCACCTTTCAGCAGGTAAAGGCTTCTGCCTTCTCCAGAAAGAGAGTGAGGCAGGTAAGAACTGCTATAGGAACGTAAGGGGCAGCAAGCTTGCTTTCTAAGAAACACAGATGTGAAAACTGCTTAACTATTTTTGCAGTAAGATTTTGGGGATTTCCAGCAAAAGGTGAGAGTTAATGACAGCATGTGGGTGTTTAGAATTTAATGAGGTAACTTTCATTATTCAAATTCCTTTTTTCATTAAACTAAGTATTCTATTAGCCACAATAAGGAGATATCTTAATATACTGCTATTTGCAATAGGAAAATTAAGTCACGGTAGGAATGTCTTACTGCTTTTTTTCCCTCATTTTCATTCTGCTCTCATTAGAGAAAAGCCTGTTCCAAAGTTTAGTTAATTATTTAGACTACCGATGTAAACCTTGCTGAAAACATTCTCTTGACATCGTAAGTCTAAATTAAAAAGAGAATTGACATGAAAACAGCTTTACCACATTGGTTGTCAAGGCCTGATAAATATATGATGTGATTTTGGCATAGTTAACATTCTCGATACCAGGATCACAATCTCATGCAGTGACATCAGCCCAGAGAAAGATGTTTGGGTGATGAATGCTGGTACCATAGCAAGACTGAAATCCCAGTTTAAAACTGAGCGTAACTGGTGTGCACAGCCAGGAATGAAAACTATTTGGTTGAATATTGGGCTGGGAAAAAAATGACATCTCCCAAACACTAGAGATCTGCCCTGGGCACTACCAGGTTACAGCCTACTCCGGGGTCTCCTGGCAGTGGGAAGACTTGGCTGGCATGGCCCTGCTCTGAGGTCCTGCAGGGAGTTCTACCTTGCTTAGCAGGCACAGAAGTCCCAGTTTCGGGGATTAATTAACTATAATAACCTCTGGATTAAGATTAGTCACAAATACGTGCATATGTCTGGGTAGGAGCAGAACCAGAGGGTTGAAAAGCTACTTTCAACTCACCCAGGGACCATCAAGTCTGTCAGGACACTCTTGATTCTTGACTAGATTTTTTTTTTTAATGAGGTGAGAGTCTGTAACCAGAAGACACTAAAAAGCAATTGCATTAAATCAAGAACTACATTTGACTTTATGGATTGTTTGTGATCTTTCTTTTTATTAATTCTTTATCCTTTAATATTATAAAGGATTTGTGTCTACAATAAATAATGTAAAGTTACATTACATCCTCTTTGGCTTAAAATTTTAATATTCCTATTGCCCATCTCCATAAAGGAATTGTATTTGAGGTCATTGCATATGTACAGCTGCAGCCATAACCCTAATGGAATTACTATTCAAGCATAGGCGAGATTAGTATGAATGCCAAGAAACTACCCGTCTGTCAGGGGAAAAGGTAAAAGTTCAGAGTTCAGCTTGCATCCAAATTATTTATCTCCTTAATAACTTAATAGATTGAATATATTACTTGTCAGTGACCTTGATGTACAACAATAAAGACCCCCTGGTTGTGTCAGAAAATGTATGAGACTATAATAAGTAGAACTTATGTAGTGGAATAAAAACATATTCTTTATGATAATGAAGTCTCTTCCCGCAAGGACATCAGAAGGACGTGATGCTGTGTAAATATAAACACCAGCTTGTGTTTGACTGTAGCAGAGTCGCTTCTCTCCTAAGTTCAGCCAAAGAGGTGCTGGTGCGGGAGCGAGAGTCCATGTCCTGCCCCAGTGTGCAATGGGTCCCTCCCCACACGTGGCGAGGGATGACTTATACCCTTTGCTCCTTGTCCAGGCACGTTACATTCTACACCCACTCTTACAACTGCTTTATGCAGAGTGTTAGTACCTTGCTTATTCAGGGAGTTCTGTTGACTTCATATCACTTCTAATTATTTCCATTTTCCTATCCCAAGCATTTAAAAGAATCATTTAAATTAGAGTTTAGGATCAAAGGTAATACCGCAAATAGGCATGTTGTAAACATGCCTAAAAATAGGAAGGTAATTTCCCTGAGTGCCGTGGTCTCTGTAGCAGTGTAGCACAATGTCCCTATTTCTTACTGTTTCTATGTCTATTTTTCAAGGCTTCACATTATCTAAAGGGGCAAACAAAAAGCCCTTGAAGGATATTGTTCTTTAATAAGGCTTATGATTATGGATTTTTTTCTTCCTCAGCCAGCAGAGGAATCACTATTAATATACTCAAATGGAATGAGTTTCTCTTTAATAGGTCATTTTAATATGTTTAAAGTTTTACTTGAGGGTGAGAGGGAAGACAGAAAAAAGGAACTTATTTGTTTGTTTTTCCACTTAATCCTCACTGTGTGCCACCCATGGTGCCTCAGCCAAGCTGAGTGCTCTGGTACAAGCCTGGAGCAGTCCTTGTTTCCTGGGATACCCTGGCTGTGGGCTGTGTGGGAACTTGAAGGGTTCCCATGTCCAAGCCTGAACATCAACCTTGGAAAAACAATGTGCCATCTTCTCTGAAGTCCCTGAGGTTACAAATCCTCTTTTCTTCCTCCATCTGCAGTTCTACATGTCAGGCTGAGCCTCCAGCCCCCATCTCAAAAAGTGCAGAGCCCAGCCCTGGGCTGAGGAAGTACCTGCAGGCTTGTCCCCGCTCCCAGAAAGCCCACTGGAGCTGGCACATGTGCGGTTGTGCTCCCATTCCCCAGCCACTTATCCCAGCAGCCTCACGATTTTGATTGTATTTATGGCCACTTAATCTGTGCTAGCAGCCAGGATCAAATATATCTCCAAGTATTGATCAGCTTTAGGCTGATAGAAGTTCAAGCTCATGAGGTCTCGGTCTTTGACCCTCAAATAGGATATGAATCTCAATCCAATAGACTGATATTCACACGCAGTCGCTGCCCAGGGTTGCAGGCTGCAAGGGAAAAATCAATGAAGAGTGCTAATGATTCACAATTTATAGAGCAGCTGCCATTTTAATATTAGAATAAATGTTATATTGCGAAGGGATGGGAACATAGGTGGTGGCATGGAAAATATTTCTTTGGAGCCTTTTCTGCGAGAAAATGATGTGCACAGGATTTTATGAAGTATAATTTATTGGCCTCATTTAGACTTATAATTTAAAACTCCTTATGAAAAAGGTATTTAACTAGAGTGGATTGGGTAAGGAAACGGCAAGGGCAGAGCAGGCTGGCTGAGTGCTTCACGCACGTGACGGTGGGGAAAGGAAGCAATATCCTAACACATGAGATTGGATGTAAGAACTCCCCTTCTGCTTACACATCCCTGCAGCATCTGGCCACAAAGAGGCCTTCTCTGACACACTTTCTGAGCACGCTTGTAAATGAAAAAAGTTATATTGAATGTGTTGATGAGGTATATGGAGCACATTAAGATTAAATAAGGGATCGTGTCGCAGTGGAGTGATGGGGCAGAAAGCTGCTGAAACCGTGTGTGAGGGCTAGAGAGAATTACTGAAGCCAAAGAGAAGGGGCAGGCTGGAAAACAGATCTCACACCATGGGAACTCAAGAGCCTTTTCCTTGGCTGTGATACTGGGGATTGGAGCTGTGAGTCTTTCCAGAGACAGCAAGGATGGCTTCAACCACTGTGGTTCCCTGGATAACCCAACAGCCTGGGCCAGGCAGGTATGGGGGAGCTGGAGCACTTCCTTGGGCTACAGTCAGGTGCCAGGAGTGTCCTGGGAAGCAGCGTTGCACTAAGTGATCAGGAACAATGTCTTGGAGGACAGCTGCAAGAGCTCTTTGTCAGGAGATGGTGCTTTCAACTTCTCTGTAGAGAGCAGCATCCCCATGTTGGTTTGCAAGCAACCTTACTGGACAAGAAAAGGCTTCAACCTGGGAAGACGATGTCCTTCCCTCCAGATTCCAGCCAGAACTGTGTGTTTTTGCTTCTCAGTTCTCATGTGTAGTAAGTCTTCACCTGCAAGTCCAGTTCACAGGACACTATTTCAGTGTATAATAATGTCTTTCCCTGCATGGATGCAAATGGTAAAAGGATTTTCAGTAAAAAGAGGCTAGGCTTTTTAGAACAGACAAGAAAAGATGGAAATCCTACATCAAACTCACAATTTATGGCATCCGTTTGGCCATCTCTGTATTTATTTTTTTATAGAAGTGAAAAGAACTTAAATAATTCATCTGCCTGAGAGCTCATAACTCTCTGGCCTGAGTAGAATATCTTTCATATATCTCATAACCTAGAGCCTATTGACAAACTGTAAGAAAAATAACAGCCCTTTCACTTGCAAAAGCAAAATACAATTTATTGATTGTGATAGTCTAAATAATGGCATTTCTATTGACCAAAAGGTATTGCCTAAACAGGTTAGTTTACTTAAGTCAGGACATGAAATGTCCCATGCATACTGTCATAAAACCAAAATTCACTCGATGCTTTTCCTTCCTTGCTTATGCTGCCACTGTGACCAAACTATTTGACAACAAAACTTGTGACAGGTGCTTAATGAAATTAAACACAAGATCTTTGAGTGGGTGTGGGGGAGGAACAGACCCAGAGCATGAACACATTTATTTTTTCAGTCTGACAAGATATAGCAAAGGCTTATCCATAGTCTAAGCATGCAGCTGCTGTAGTAACCACGAGGAGCTCTTAATTCCGGTTAGAGCTACAGGGTTCCACCTCTGGTTCTTGAGGACCACCACCGGTCTCAGCATCTTGTGAATGGGGTGCAGTTTGAGTAGAGAGAGCTGGATGTGCCTGATGTCCTAGGATCACAGACTGGTTTGGGTTGGAAGGGACCTTAAAGCCCCCCCAGTCCCCCCCCCTGCCATGGGCAGGGACTTTTTTGTTCCCCAAAGCCTCATCCAGCCTTGCCTTGGACACTCCCAGGGATGGGGCATCCACAGCTTCTCTGGGCAGCCTGTCCCAGTGTCTCCCCACCCTGTCCGGGAAGGATTTCTTCCTGATGTCCCATCTCAATCTCCTTCCTGTTTAATCCCGTTACCCCTTGTCCTGTCACTCCTTCCCCTTGTAAAAAGTCCCCCCCAGCTTCATTGTAGCCCTCCCAGGCACTGGAAGGGGTTGTAAGGTCTCCCCAGAGCCTTCTCTCCTCCAGGCTGAACCAGCCCAATTCTCTCAACCTTTCTTCATAGAGGAGGGGCTCCAGCCCTCAGAGCATCTTTGTGGATTCCTCGGTTGAAGTGAGTCCAGGTTGATATCCTTATGCTGAGGGCTCCAGAGCTGGACAGCCTTAAAGTCTGCACCCAGATCTGTGCTTAGAACTACCTGAAGTTCAGGGTGGGTTTGATTCCTGGGTCCTAATTTTGCAGTAAGTTTTGCTTTCTCCCCATCTTGACACACTTCTGCTTTCCTTTGGTTTTGGGTGGCTTTTGTTGGTGGGTTTTTTTTTTTCCTCTTCCTCACTCCCTGTCAGATTCTCTGTCCTAATTGGGTAACAAAGAGATTGTTACAGCCTCATAAAATACCAAAAACCTTTCCCCATCAATTCTGCCTGTTGGAAAACGTTGTTCTCCAATCCCAGTCTTGCATACATTCTATTATTTAATTCATAAATGTTTAAATAGGGGACTAAGAGATCCCAACTGTGTCTTTTTACATAATGAAATTACAAGGAGTCATATGTTACTACCATCCATAAACTTATTGTGCACTTTACATAAAATTCAGATTGGGTGGCTCCACATGCATGCATATTTTACATTTTCAGCTTTATTAAAGAAATGAGTGGAGTGCTGGAAAGGCCGCTCTGCTGTATGGTCAATTCAGATCCTGGGGGCTATAAATCTGAAAGCCTGTGATTTGTTGTTCTTTGCTCACAATAAATTAAGCCTTTCTTGATGGAAAGGTTGGCTGCATTTGTTGCAGTTTAGGTCAGAGTGTTTGGACAAAGATGCATCTGGATGTGCCGGGAAAGGAGTTTGTGCTGGGTCCAGCGAGGCAGAGAGAGTATCTTCATTTTTCTCGAGCTGCTGGAGCAGGAACCCACTGGTGATCCTGCAGCAGGAGTTTTCAAGTTAGGATAACTGAGTAGAGATGATTTTTAAGCTGAGGGCTGATTGCATTTTAAAAGCTTTTGTTGTGATCCTTGGAGGTTTTTTTGCTTGGATGAAGCAATGGCTTATCCAACAGGGAGAAAGCCAGGGCTGGATGCAGGATGGGACAGCCAACAGCTGTGCCCCCACTGCCTGACCAGAAAGATTCCACCAGCACAGTTCTCAGGCAAAAGAAAAAGGCAGGGGAGCACTGTCTCCTGTGTAAAGCCAGCCCTGTGGAGTGCCTGTCACCTGGCATGGCAGGGACCTGTGGGCGTTATACAGATAAAAACATGTAAGGTTATCTCTGTTCCTAGGAATAAGTATCCCCAGTTGCTCTTTAATGATGTTGCTGCTGGGTCAGGAATGGGTTGATATGCAAGGTCTGGTGAAGCAAAAGGTATTACTGAAATCTTAATATAATTTAAAACCAAATCACTTCAAATTGCTTAAGTCTGGCATATCTAGCATGAAGGAAGGTTTAGTTGATAGTTGCTTATATTTTTTCCATTAAGAAAAAATAATCACTATTCCTAGCTTTTTTTTTATCTAGATTTAAACCCTTTAGCCAGAAAGGGAAAACCTTCTTGCCATTGAACGAGACAAAAGGCTGTTCTGTCGAAATAGCAGCTATTTTAGAACTCATCTCAAAGCAATGCTGAAATAACCAGCTACTCTGCAAAGACTAACCCCAGAATAACAGCATCCCCTGCCCCAAACGCAGGTTAGCTCACAGTAGCATGTTCTGTTCCTCTCCAAGCACCACCTTTTTGAATCAATAAGGTGAGATGAGCTGCGAAAACGCTAAGGAAATGGTGCAATTACCAAAATGGCAGATTTTTTTTAAAGGAGAAAAAAAAAGCAAGGAGTGACTCCTTTCCTCAGCTGGGATAAGATCAAAATTGGAAAAGGTGACATGGTGACAAATACAACATCACCAGCTTACTGGTCTCAAAACCAACCGAATGTAAGAAAATCAGATATAACTGCTAAGTTGGCACTTGATCTTTTTCCCAGAGATGCATTTGTAGGAAATGGAATTATGCAGATATCTCTGTGCTGGATACAGGCACGTGTATGGGAACTTATGGCTGTTTAAGAATTCACTAAACAGCTCAGAGATATTGGCATTAATTTTATCACACTAAAACATAAAGGAGTTTAATCTTTTCTGTCATATTACTATAATAAAAGATTGGTAGGTGTGGGTGGTACATGTGAAATATGCTCTGAATGTTTATTGGGTGAAGAAAATAAATTTTGTTCAAGTGAGGAATATATTTCAAGTTTAATAGTAAAGTGGTCAGGTCCTGTCTGTCCTCCAGCCTGGAATCTGCCCTCCCAGAAAGGCAGTGCTGTCACTTAGGTGTTAGTCTGTGTTAGATCCCACATCTGCTCCTTATGAGCACATGTACTTCTCAAAGTTCAGCCTTGACCCGCTGAAGCGGTGCCCATGCGGAGGAGGTCTGGCCATCCTGTGTCTACTCAGTGTGCTCAGGGCAGGTGAGTGATCTCTGCTAAGGCTTGCCGGCCTCTCCGGCATCTTCTCCAGGTCACACCACTCCCAGAAGCTGTCTTCTGCAAAAGGCCGTGGCAAACCTGCGCTGCATTTCAAGTCTGGCCACAGACTTCACCCATTAAGTGCCTGGCGGGTGCCGGCTGAGGGAGCTGATGTTGCTGTTAACACCGCAGAAAGAATGGATGGATTCAGTAAAAAGGAAAAAAAAAAAAAAACAGGAAACCTGAGCTGGTACCTGTGAACTTACTGTGTTCCCTTTCCCCAAGGGAAAGCTGCTCTGACCTCTGCAACCCACATACCTACCAAAGCACCTGACAAAGGCTCCCAAACACCAGCCTGAACTTGAGGGGAATTGCTTT
>NW_010240737.1:3527-4169 GCF_000690775.1 Eurypyga helias | reverse complement strand
TCCAGATTTTGACAAGTAAATCTCATATTTTAAACACAGGATTAAAAAATTTTATTACTACAGTGGGGATTAAGTAGTAAAGCCTCAGAATGTAAGTCTGTAAAGTAGGAAACAGGGAAATAAAGTGAAATCTATTGTTCAAAATAACTCGGGCTTAACCCTTTGTCACCTGGTGCAGACCCAGACTGCCATCGGTACAGCCCTGTAATAATTATCCCCGGGTCTCTTGTAACATTTCACAGGACGGGTAGGGGGATATGGAATTTCTTCCTGTTGTTTTTCAAATCCCTCCATTTCCAGACTTGGCTGCCCCATCGTGCTCAGAAATAACAGTGGCATTGAAGAGCATCCGCATGAGAAATTCAAGCTGGCCAGTCCCATTTGTTGCACTGACTTGTCTGATTACAGAGTGGTTCATTTCTGTTCCTCCTTGTTTGTTTTTAGAGGGAAGTCTCTTTAAGAGCTCCATTGTAAAAGTGCAGTAAATATAACAACTTACCAGCTGACAGGTTTTCAAGCCTTTGGGTGAAACCCTGATCCTATGGGAGCCAGCAGGTGCCTGGCCCTTGTTTTCAGTGAGCCTGGGATTTTGCCCAAAATACCTAATTTTGAACCTGCTCCCCAGAAGGGTGATCTTGGGAA
>NW_010240737.1:682-3492 GCF_000690775.1 Eurypyga helias | reverse complement strand
AGTGGGTTCTGTATCCCAGCTGTGCACTGCCTCAAAACCTCCCTTTTCTAAAATGACGGATGATAATATTTCTGTACCTGCCAGGTGGAAGTTTAATTCATCTGTGGCTAACAGGGGATTGGAAATCCTTGGCTGAAAGCTGCTACAGAAATGGAAATAATTCTTCCAAGGATGATTTGAATGCACAAATTTAGAGGCTGCCACCTCACACTTCCAACTTCAGACAATGAACTCACAGAAGTGAGTTTTCCCCAAACATCCCCAGCCAGAAAAATTAAACACTCTAAGAGAACAGTCAGCTTTACCACAGGGGAAACTGTAGCTGAAATAGGTACCAGTAGTAACCATCTAATGGAAAAAAACCCTGCTTTTTCAGATGAATAAAGATACTGCTTGATGTTTACTATGTCTCTTCTCTCCCTGAGCTCACACATATTTGATAAATCACATTTTCAGTAGAAATGCTGGGTATCAGAAACTGCTGGGTTCAGGAACACTGTGGAATTTAGAACTTGGTGTTGTGGTATGTTGTGCAAACAACCAACAGCCCCTGTTGCTCCCAGAATTCAGCTGTTTTCTACCAATATTGCTTTTCTGAACAACTAATGAACACCTAATATCCAATTAGCTGTCTGTTCCTGCAGATACAGCTTAGGAATCTAATTAAGTCACAGGCACAATTCTAAATCTTACCAATCTGGAATCCTTTCTCATGGTTCTTCCAGTGAGAATTCTGACCATATTTTAATGACTTTCTAAATGAACCTTTCTGTCCCCAGCAAGGCCATATGAGCTTTTGACTTGTTTTTAGGATTAACAGTGAAATGGTTGATAAACTCAAGCCTTCAGAGATTCCCCTGCTTTGCTAAGGGAGGTAAATCTATCTAATCATAGGTTGATTACCAGCTATTTTCACGCTACCTGAACATTCTTAAAAAACAAATCAATGTCTAATAAATTATTTGTGTGTGTCCAATAACTAAACCCCTAATGGTCAGCACTCCCTGACTTTTACCGTACTGAAACTGTGAGAAGATGCTGTTTGATTCTAGCAGCATCAAGCAGCACGATCCTTTTACGTAACTCACTGATTCTCGCGTAAGGAAATAAAATTATTGAACATATGATTATTTAAGCCCTTTCCATGCTAAGGAGTTATAAGTTGCTGGCATAATAAATTAATATGGAGTCATTTTGCTTACTGTCTCTATCAGCTACATTCCTATTTCTCCAGGCAAAGAACACACAGAGATTTGGCTATGCTGAATACAAAAGCAAATTGCAGGTGGGAGTAGAGGTCATTCTGGGGCCAGATAAATTTTAAGTTTTAGTTTCCATGTAATTTTAGCCTTCTTTTGATATGGTTCTTAATTAACTAGTAAACTTTTCTTTTCATTTCCAATTAAATGTATTGACGGTGCACTCTGACTTGGCTTGTAATCTACTATTTTCCTTTTGGTGTAATCAATACAGAGATGTCACAAAGCTACAGGTGACATTAAAAAGAACTTTTCTTTATCCCACATAATTAATTGTTTCTCTGTCTCTATTCCATTATATAACCAGTGTAACAAGATAGTCCAGAAGGCTGCCTTAGAGGGAAGGTGGAACTAATTTTTGGTAGTACTTGGCCGCCTTGGTTGGAGCAGAGTTGAAGACAGCTCCTGCAGTTTGGGAAAAAACAATGCTTGCTGCTTTGTGTTTGAGATGGGCTTTTAAGAGGAAGACAAAAATATGGAAAGCCTTAATCTATCCTCACCCTACAATTTTTGTGCTAGCAAATTGTCCCTTCGCAGTTTCAAAGTAAAAGCAGAGTATGTGGCCGGTGACTAGTACTCTGTGTGGTTTCCAAGCTAAGACATGCAGCAAAGGAGAAAGGAGTAACAAAAAGAGAACCTGGAGTTGGTGAGCAACCCAGGTTTGCAAGTTAGGCGTGCAGCAGGCAGATGTAAATTAAACTCGCTGCCCTCAATCAGAGCCTTACCACTGCCTCATTTCCGTGTGCTTCGCAAAGCCCGATTGCCCTAGAGGAAGGCCAGCCTTGCAGTGTCAGAGCCCATTGCGAGGGGACGCGTGCTGCAGCCCATGTAATTAATTTCAGAGCTTCCATTACTCAGAGGAGCTCCGCAATTGCAGGAAGAGTGTGCGCAGCATGGTTATGGGAACGTGGGCTCCATTGCTGGATCGGACTATTGCCTCATCAAGTCTGGGGTCCTGCATTTGTTTCGGAAGCCTGAACTCATTGCAGAGCTTATGCCAGCTTTGCAGGGGTGAGATGGAGCTGGGGTGAGGGGGGAGAGAAGGTGTGAAGCGTAAGGTAATTCTTCAAGATGAAAGATTTAGCTTTGTTTGCAATTTATTTTACTAGACTTAGCAGGTGTGGCTGAAACCCAGAGGTGGCTCTGGATGATGTTGCTGGAGCTGAAGCCCAGGTTAGTCGGAATGGAAAAGCTATTGGAAAAAATTCAAATTCAGACATTCATTATGTTTAGGGGATGATTGGGTCATGCTCACTGGGGGGTACAGCCCTTCAGAAAACTCATACACATGAGATGGAACTGAATCGTGTTGTTCAACAGGTTGGCTTCATACGGTTTCCCTTGTCACCTCTAAAAATACTTGCTGATAAATAATAGATTCAGAGGATAATGTTGCTCTGCTGTTATGAATTGCACAGAGCTTTTATCTCTCAATGCAGACGAGGTAGTGTGGCTATTACTTGGGGTAAAAGCTCTGGGATTTGGCACAATAGAGGGACAGAACAAGAGATGGCAGAAAAGGCAAATGGAGGTTTTAGTTTTTGTTAATTA
>NW_010240737.1:0-650 GCF_000690775.1 Eurypyga helias | reverse complement strand
CTGCCAGCAATGCAATTCCTTGCTTTGTCCGTAAGGCACTGTAGTCACCGGTGACTGACCCTGGGGGGAGTTTATGTTACATTTAAGATAAACTTAAGGCCGCAGGTAAGCCAGAGGTAATGAGTTTGGAATCACTCCCTGAGCAGGTGGGCAAGGGGAACTCCACCATCGAGCCTGGTGGGCTAAGATTAGACAGCAGTGACGAAAGCAGCACAAATTGGGGCTTGTTGGAGCATGGAGGCAGAGGGAGAATCAGGAGAGCTTGGGATGCGATGGGTCCAGGCCTGGGGGCTTTCTCTCCCTCTCTGGAGTGTGGCATGGTCCCTGCTACCACTGTAGCAGGAATCCGCGTGCTGACGGCCTGTCCCCAGCAGCCTCAGGGGTGGTGGTAGCTGGCAGGGTGGGACAACGGGGAGCAGGCAGGCTGCCTGCGGCCCTGTCCCTCGGAAAGCACCCGGCAGAGCAGCGGGCTGCCCCGCTGGAGGCAGGGGCTATGCGCGCCAAGCGATGGGCCTGCTGCTAGGGCCGAGGACAGGAATAAACGGGGTGGGGAAGGGGCCTGGCTGCCCGCCCGCGCTGAGGAGAAGCCTCAGGCCCGCGCTAACGGTTTTAACGGCCGCCGCGCGCGCGCCGTCCCGCAGGCTCTGCTG